>NC_046291.1:21660000-21960000 GCF_004115265.2 Rhinolophus ferrumequinum | reverse complement strand
AGCAAACCAGATTCAGCAATACATTAAAAAGATCATACATCATGACCAAATGGGATTCATTCCTGGTATGCAAGGTCGGTTCAATAGCTGCAAATCAATTAACACAATACACCACATTAACAAAATGAAGAATAAAAATCATATGGTCATATCAATAGATGCAGGAAAAGCATTTGACAGAATGCTTTTGACAAAATCCAGCATTTGACAAAATCCAGCATCCATTTATGATAAAAACTCTGAGCAAAGTGGGAATAGAGGGATCATATCTCACATATATGGCCATATAATAAAGGCCATATATGACAAACCCATACCTAACATCATACTTAATGGGGAAAAGTTGAAAGCATTCCCCTTAAAATCAGGAACAGGACAACATTGCCCACTTTCACCACTTTTATTCAACATAGTTCTGGAAGTTCTAGCCACAGCAATCAGACAAGAAAAAGAAATAAAAGACATCCAAATTGGAAAGGAGGAAGTAAAATTGTCATTATATGCAGAAGATATGATACTATATAGAAAGAATCCCAAAGACTCCACCAAAAAACTGTTAGAACTGATAAATGAATGTAGTAAAGTAGCAGGATACAAAATTAATATTCAGAAATCAGATACATATGTATAAAGCAATAACAAACTATTAGAATGAAAAACTAAGAAAACAATCCCATTTAAAATTGCTTCAAAAACAATAAAATACTTAGGAATAAATTTAACCAAGGAAGCAAAAGACCTGTACTCAGAAAATTATAAGATATTAAAGAGAGAAATTAAAGAAGATACAAATAAATGGAAACATATACCATTCTCATAGATAGAAAGAATTAACATAGCTAAAATGTCCACACTACCTAAGGCAATATGTAGATTCAACGCAATCCCTATCAAATTACCAATATGGAACCATAGGAGACCCCCAATGGCCATGGCAATCTTGAGAAATAAGAACAAAGTGGAAGGTATCACACTATCTGACATCAAATCATAATACAAGGCTGCAGTAATAAAAAACGGCATGGAATAAAAAACAGGCACATAGATCAATGCAACAGAATAGAGAGCTCAGAAATAAATTCACACCTTTAAATTCATTTAATCTATGGCAATGGAAGCAATAATTGACCTTAGGGTAAATATAGTCCATTTAATAAAGGGTGTTGGGAAAACTGGACAGAAATATGCAAAAAAATGAAGTTGGACCACCTTCTTACATCCTATACAAAAATAAATTCAAAATGGATTAAAGACTTAAATGTAAGACCCAAACCATAAAATTCCTAGAAGAAAATATAGGAAGTGAATTTGCAGATATTTCCCTTAGTAATATTTTTACTGATACGTCCCCTTGGGCAAGGGAAGGAAAAGAAAAAATAAACATGTGGGATTACAACAAACTAAAAAGTTTTCACAGCAAAGGCAACCATCAATAAAACAAAAAGGCATCCTACTGAATGGGAGAAGATATTTGCCAATGACACATCTAACAAGAGCTTAATGTTCCAAATTTACGTAAGAAAAAAAAAGCTTACATTAATACAACTCAACACCAAAAAAACAAATGAAAAAAAATTAAAAATAGGCAGAGGACATAAAGAGACATTTCACTAAAGAGGACATACGGATGGCAAACAGACATAGGAAACAGTGCTCAACATCACTAATCATTAGAGAAATGCAAATAACCACAAGGGCATAACACCTCACTCTAGCCAGAATGGCTATCATCAATAAATCAACAAATAACAAGTGCTAGTGAGGATGTGAAGAAAAGGGAACCCTCGTGCACTGTTAGTGGGGTTGGAGATTGGTGCAGCCACTATAGAAAACAGTATGGAGGTACATCAAAAAATTGAAAATGGAGCTAACTATCTTATGACCCAGCAATTACATTCCAGCTTATCGATCCAAAGAAATCTAAAATACTAATTAAAAAAAAAATATATATATATATATATATATATATATCCCTATGTTTATTGCAGCGCTATTCACAATACCCAAGACATGAAAACAACCGAAATGCCCTTCGATTAATAGATGATTAGATAAAAAATCTCTGGTACATTTATGCAATGGAGTATTACTCGGCCATAAAGAATGAAATCTTAATACCATTTGCAACGATATGGATGGACCTAGAGAATATTATGCTAAGTGAAGTAAGACAGACGGAGAAAGACAAATACCACATAATCTCACTAATATGTGCAATCTAAAGAACAGAATAAATTAACAAACAAAGCAGAAATAGACTCAGAGATATAGGGGAAAAAAACCTAATGGTTGCTAGACGGGAGGGGATAGGGAATGGGGGAGAAGGTAAAGGGATTAGAAAGCACAAATCAGTAGTCACAATATTGTCACAGGGATATGAAATACAGTTTGAGGAATATAATCAATAATGTTGTAAAGACTATGTAGGGTGCCAGATGGGTACTGGACTTATTAGGGAGACCACTTCATAGACTCTCTAGATGCCTGACCATTTCGCTATACACCTGAAGCTGAAGTTGAATAATACCGAATGTCGACTATAATTAAATATATACATACATATATATCTATATCTATATATCTGTATAATATATACGTTATAATATATGTGTTATACAGATATATAGATATAGATATATATGATATATATGATATAGATATAGATAGTCACGGGATGTGGAGTACAGCATAGGGAATAGAGTCAATGGAATTGTAACAGCTATATACAATGTCATAGGGGTAGTAGATGGGGGGTTATCATTTTGTGAGGGATGTAAATGTCTAACTATTACATTGTTTTGGACACCTGAAACTAATAAAAAATAATTGACATGTATTCGAAGACCATTCCCTTCTGAGCCCAACTGATATTCCACATACACTATTTATCTTTCCCTTCAAGATTGAATTGTTTAACCAAACCATATTTCATCATTACAGAAAGATAGAAGTCTGGAATATCTTTTCATTATTTTCTTTTCCCTACTTCTCATAGGTCCTTACTTAATGTTTCATTTGAATATTGCCTAATTGTTGTTTTTCTAATATATGCCATCTCAACATTGACTATGTGATTGGATTAGCTTCAGTAGGTTCATATTAAATTATCAGCTACAGAAAAATCTATTGCTTTCAACTCAGTAAGTAAAACACACCAGAGACATTAACATATAGTTATTTGAGTTCAACATTAAAGAAAAAGTTTTACAAAGCATGAAAGGCTTTTGAACATCAGAATCAAAGTCATGTCCACTACCTAGAGTTAACTATAAAGCAGAATTTGAAAATATGTAGCCATGACCTCCAGAGGGCAGAGGTGAGACATCTAAATAACCACCTTTTAGAGCACTGTAATGGTGCATTGGGTAATAAATCCATTTATTTCAACATTGAAATACATGTTTATTGGATATCTACAAAGTTCTAGTCAGAAATGATAAGATAGAGTCCATATGACTAAGAACTGTAAACAGGAAATTACAATATAATGTTCTGTGACAGTAGGTCAGTATGGAGAATATATTATGGGTGCTCAGGAGGATCAAGGGAGGCTTCCTAGAGATGATAACTCAGCTGAGCATATATTGATCAGACCATGAATTTTGGGACAATGTTGCAAACCATGAAAACAGAAGATACATAAGCCTGGAGATGAAAGATTTTGGAGGAATAGCACATGAAGTTCAGAAGAGCCTCTCCAGGATAGCAACAATACCTGATGAATTTAAGTGGCAAAATATATAAAAATAGCTCTTAAACATGAAAAAATGTTTTTCAGGTTATTGAGCCAAATTTTATTTTATATATGTTTATGTTTTGCATTAAAGGTAAGGGAAAACCTACATATTAGAATGGAAAAGAAGTGGTTCTATAAAAATATGACCTGCCTCTGGGGGCAAAAAAAGGAAAAAAGAAAAATGTCAACTTGATTTAAACAAGCATTATAAACTGACTGAAGTTGGAAAACGAATGATCAAAAATTATTACCTTACCAATGGCACCATAGAGAATATTACTTGAATGTGTTGTGATAAAATAGTGTTGGGAGGTATTTAGAAGATTATAAGTCCCAGAATCTTTCTAACTATTCTCTATTCTAGGAAAATTAACTTGAGCATTTTGAAATTAATACATAAAGAAGTTCAATCTGTCTCATTAAATTATACCTGTAAAGGTTTTTATAAAACGCTTCCGTATATAACAATAAATCTCAATATATTAATTGAGATATATTAATCTCAAATTAATATATCTCAAATTAAACTTCATCTTGAAGTTCTGAAATATAAAACAATACCAAAGAGTATTAAGTTTAACCTGAATTTATTTTAATTCTAAAACCAAAAAGGTAGTCAAATAAACTCATTATAGAGCACTGGTTGGCCCCTGGCTTATAGTTTGTGGCTTAGAAACATTAAGATGCCAGATGTTATATCATGTTCACTGTACCCAATTTCTCTGGATTGACTGGCAAGGCAAAAATTATCTTATGACAGTAGTCCCTAGATTTATGAATCTTGCCAGTTTAAAAGAGAAAAGGAGAGTTCCACTGCCAATGAACTCATCGAAATAACACAGTATTTAATCAATTCTAATTTGCCCATCTCTTCATAATTTAACAACACAGAGATTGGGATGCATACTAAAATTGGTGATAAGTACTGTAGTATCACAATTTAATTAGGATAATTTTATTACCTAAAATAATAACCTCAAATGAATGGCTTCAGATTTGCTGAAATACAGTTTTACTACTATATGTGCTAATACTAATAATGTTAATGGTAGTAAGTACTACGTAGCTAACATTTATTAATTGTTCTCAATAAAACAGACCCTGTTTGCTTATCTTATTTATACTTGATAATTTAATCCTTATAAACTTCAATGAAGAGAAGAGTTAATGAAAGTGTGGTTGACTGAGAAGAATGATGAGCTCAATTCATTGCTAAGTCTCCAGGTTTAAGTCTAATCCTAAACAGAACCTAGTAATTCTCATCTAACTAATGTCCTACTACCAACTTTCAACACCTTTAGGCCAATGGCAATAGACTATTTTGAAAACGGTTTTAATTTGACAGCTGCATTAGTTTCCTGTGACTGTTGTAACAAAGACCCACAAACTTGGTGGCTTAAAACAACAGAAATTTATTCCCTCACAGTTCTGGGGGCCAGAAGGTCAACATCAAAGTGATGTACCCTCTAAAGGAGAACCATTTCTTGCCACTTCTAGGTTTATGGCTGCATAACTCCAATCTCTGCATTTACCTTCACATGGCTTTCTCCTCCACATATTTCAAATCTCTCTCTGTGTCTTGGATTTGGGGCCTGCCTAGATAATCCAGGGTGATCTCCTCTTGACAACTTTAATTTAATCACATCTGCAAAGACCCTTTCCAAATAAGGTGACATTCACAGGTTGTGGAGGACCTAGGAAGGGTTAAATGCCTTTTGGGCTCATGGAGAATCCTGAGACTTCCGTTATAGCATTTATCACATTGCTTATTAACCCTCTTGCTCCCCTACTAGACCAAGAATGGTTGAAGACAGGGATGAGATATTATTCATGGTTTAGTCCTCAGAAACTAGTACTGCAGCAGAAGTCTCAAATCTAACTGGTCTGAGAACACTCAGTAGGTGTGTCCATTTGCAGGGAAACAAGGCGGTGGCTGCTGTGGCAGCTGCTGTTGTTGTTATAATTTTGCAGAAGAAAATTTTGTATATTTGAAAATGGCTAAGGAATACAGTGGTGATTAGTCCAGATAAAGAATTAGAAGAGAGCTCCACTGATGAAGTAAAAGGATGTGTCATAAGCCACTCTAATGTTAGGGCCTGGGTAGGTGTACTGGTTGCCATTTTAGGGCCTAAGTAAGTGTACTTGGGGTTGAATAGTGTCCCCCCAAAATTCATGCCCACAGGAACCTGTGAATCTGACATTTGGAAATAGAGTTTTTTCAGATTTAAAGAAGTTAGGATGACATTACCTGGATGAGAGTAAGCCCTAAATCCAAAATGACTGCATCCTTATAAGAAGAAGGAAATTTGGACAGAGCGACACAGCCACAGAGAAGACAATGTGAAGATGGAATCAGAGATTGGAGTGACGCATCTATAAGGCAAGGAATGCCAAGGATTGTCAAAACAACCAAAAGCTAGAGGAAGCAAGGGAGGATTCAAGTCTAGAGCCTTTGAAGGGACCATGAACTCCCAACGCCTTGATTTCACACTTCTAGCCTCCAGAACCATGAGAGAATCAACTTCTGTTGTTTTGGGCCACTCAGTTTGTGTTACTTTTTTACAGGGACCCTAGGAAATGAATACTGTAACTAAACGTGATACTCAGTGTGGGGAATAGCATTTTCCTCGTTTCTATGTAGAACACAACTTGGATTTAATGAATGTTCATGGTCCAAAATTTGTAACTTTGGAAACACTGCAGAAAAAACTTTCTTGACTCACACTCATCATTGTCAAGGTGGATGTTGGCCAAAATAGCACTTGCGAGATGCCATTCTCAAGTGGCTTTAAGAACAGCCAAGGTTAACAAGGAAAGGTCAGAGTAAAAGATTGTAGAATAATGTTAACCTATGCAGCCTCTGTAACACATCTCTGGGGTCTCCCAGATATAAGGAGACAAGACTTTTGAGGAGAGCTTTACATCCTAATTAAGCAGGACACAGTAAGAACCAAGAGTCCATAACTGTCAACATCATTGTATTAATACTTTCAGTGTAGTAAAAGTCAGGTTTAGTACATTGCTCGGTATCCGATAAATGTTTCTTGAATTATTTGTTTCATTATCTGCATGATGAAAGATAACAGGAAATAGTTGCCAATGCAATATATATATAATTATTTTTTGCAATATAGATATATATATATTTTTTAAGGAAAATTCTTATTTTATGATAAGAATGCTATTAATTAATCCAGGAAATATTTTATGAGAAACTACTCATGTTGGAGATAGGGAAAGAAATGATAAAACACAGAAAGAAAGCATGTTCTTCTGTTAGAGGGTTCACTAGCTAGTTGGTGAGGCACACAGAAAGCAAATAATGTTGATCAAATTTGGAAACAGAGAAGACAGCAATGCATAACTGTTAAGGAAGATTTCTCAGAGGTGATATGTGAACTGCTTTCTGAAAACTTAGTATGGAGGTGGTTTCTATGACAAGAGCATTAAAGAGTTTGCCATGGCCTAGAAATATGAGAAACTACAGCCTATTCAGAAAATATCACATTATTTTGGTGGTACTAAGATTTAGGGCTATTGAAAGAGAGAAGCACAATGTGAAACATCAATGTCATCTTTGGATTTCTGCTTACTTATCTTAACACAAGTATGTGTGAGAGGCTGGATTAAAGACAGAGAGGACAAATTCCTTATGTCAAGGCAAAAATATTAAAGGCTTCAGCTAAAGTCATTTGTTCCTTATTCATAATCAAATTTTTTTTCATCATTTCCAATTTCAATGTAACAAATAATTATATGTAAAACTGGATCGGTAGTCCTTTATCACCTACTGTCCCTTCTAAATTCTAAATGAAAACACCAGGCAGCTTTAGTTTAATATTATGGATAAGGGAATTAAACTGTTAGTTATATCTGTGATGAAGAACCTCTCTAACAGAGGCGATTAAAAATTTCAGTGAAAACTTGCTGTTCCATGTTTAATCTCTCAAAATAATATAAGCTTTATTGAAAACACAGGTAGTCAGCTGTATGCAATAAAAGACTGAGGACCTAGGATAGGTGAGGTCAGTAGGGACAAGACACCTAGGTGAAGGGCCTGAACTCGAGGAATGAAGATGAAGCAATTGGTTCATTTTCATTCATAATTCATGAATTAGTCTCTAAGGAGCTTTGGCCAATCAGAAGGGATGATTGGAATAAAATGAGTATTTTAAAATGGGAAGAATCAGGTAGGCTTCACAGAGATGGCATTATCTCATTTGGGTCTTCAATAAACTCATTATCCCTAATTTGAAGAAAGTAATCCAAAAATACAAGAAAAATTATTAGCATTGCATTTTTAACTACATAGTTCAATCCCAAGAAATGGTTCTCTCTAGAGGCAGACTGCTAAATTCTTTACTGAGAATTCAGTAAGAAAAAAAAAATCTAATTCCAATCCTTAGTTAAGGATAATGTTCACATAGACAAAATTAATGGCTCAAATTCTGAAGATTTTACCCCATTAGATCAAGATATATGTAAATAAGTTTTCTTTTTTAACAGTATATATTTGTGTATATATTATATATTCTAAATAGTAAAAGTGATTTTGCTTTCACGAGAGATGAGGCATAACTGGTGATAGAAAGCAAAGAGATCTTTTCAAAAACAAAAAGCAAAGCATTTAAAAACTAAATAAGAAAACTTGCTTTTATAAGAAACATTATTCTATTTGAAGTTTTTACCCATGGAGAAGCTCCTTTTGTGAAACTAGGTTTTCATCATCTCCTACAAGCAAACTGTAATGCCAAGGAAATGTTTAAAACCATTGGAATGGTTCCTTATGGCAAAAGCCTGAATGGTACCCAGCCATCCCTACTGCACTGGTTTTAATGAGCTTGGGTTTTCCTGTACCACATCTTAAAACTATTATTATAGTGATACCCACTAGTGCTGTTCAGGTTTTAAGTATAATTCCATTGCAAACTCTACTTTTACTTGCTTGGAATGTAGTTCAAAAAAACTCGCTTTAAAACAAAACTATTCATGCAAATACTTATCTTCAACTAGAAATAGGCTATGTAAAAATGACTTAAACTGAAATTGGATAATTAAATCTGGATTATTCAAGATGTTACACAGATATCCACACATAGATGTCATAGAAAACATGAGAGGATATATGCTTTATGCTATTATAAATAGAGGGAAAATATTTAGACACATGCTATGGTATCTGTAGAGTATGATTACATTGATCAAATCTTGACATTGTTTTTTTGAAAAGTATTGGGTCCTATTGAATTAGAAGCTTTGAACTACGAGTTTTTCTCCACCCCACAACCCTTCTCTCCCACCCAAAATAATTTAAAGATTACAAATATTATGGTGTGTGCAATTCTGACAATTCAAAGGTGACAAAAATTAACCGAGGAAATCTAGCAATCTGCTTGAAGGTCATTAAAAAACATATTATATCTTTATTTACTTTTTAAATTTTTTCTGATTAAAATTAATCAGTGACTGTTGTAAAAATTACAAGCAAAGCAGACAGATCTAAAGATATCTATTTTCCTAATAATAAATGCTGAAAATCAGCTATTTTGTCTCTCAAACTCAGGTGAAAATAATCTTGACATTTTTTTTTTCTTTCCATGCTCGTGAACATTCTTTCTCCTTAGTGAGAATCACCTCCCTCTCTTCTTCACCTAATGAACTTACTCTCATGCACTTACACTTCTAGACTGTACTCAAAATCTCCTTTTATCCATTAGCATTTACATTCCTTGTGTCCCTTTAAATACTTTCGACCACTTGTATTATGTGGTATTAATAAATATTAATATATATATATTATCTACTAATTATAGTATTAGTAATATCTAATGTACAAAAATGTTATGATTTACTGAATACATACACAGGCTCAATATCAACTTAATATATAATGATTTTTATATAACTCTATACATATTATATATGCATACATTATATATATGTGTATATATGTATATAACATATATATATATATAATTTCACTTAATCAGACTTAAAAAACAGCTCTCAGTAGGTAATTTACCTAAAGTCACAGCTTGTAATTATTTATTTCTGTATTTTTCTCCTTCATGAAATTGTGGAATCTCAGGAGTCAGAGACAGTGTCTTAATCTTTTTTAATCCCTGATAGGCTCTGAGGAGATATCTGTTAAATAATATATTTTTTTAATAAATAAAAAATGAGAACTTATACCTTTTTAGAAAAATCAATTTAACAAAGAGCATGTCTTTCTTAGATTTTAAATATATAATCTTTTCAAATTTCTCTTAAATAAGCATTTATTATTTACTTCCCTTTGTTAAGTTTCTATTAAATGACATATAAGTGTGACAATTTTTCCACCATTTCAGTAGCTTATAAAATGATCTCAGTATATAGGGTTCTAAGAACATAAATGATCCTTATAATTTCTTGATAAATCAAAAAGCAGTTATACATTTTCAAAACTACTCCTTTATTGCTTATATGTGCCAAATATGAATTTTATTTTTGACGAAAATTTCCTTGTTGCCTGCTCAATAATAATAATAATGACTAACATTTTTACAAACCAATTAATTGAGTCCTATAGTTTGAACATTCAATATATCTTAATTCACTTAATTTTTAAAATAACTTTGAGATAGATACTATCATTATCACCATTTGACTAACAAAGAAACTAAAGCACAGAAAAGGTAAGTAATTTATCCAAGGAAACACAACTAGTAAATGGCAAAGCCAGGATTAAAACACAGTCCAGCCCTAACACAGTTCAGCCCTAAAACACAGTCCAGTCCACCTTTCTCTATGGCTTCTACACCCATCTTTTACTCCATCTCATTTGAACATGGAGACCCAATGTTTTTGTATTACTAAATAAACCCATACCCTCCAACTATTCTTCCTGTTTTGAAATAATCAACAGTAAACTTAATTCTTAAATACATAATTAACAGGGTACTTAATTCTTAAAAACATAGATGGCTTTTAATAAATCATAACTGAAAGTTCAGTAAATAAATGACCACAGCATTGAGTCTTTTGTACCCTTTATTGACATCTAGCTTGTTCCTTATAACTTGTTCTCCCCTTAAAATACTATTTCTTCCTTTTCTACTCCACTGCCAATGGAAATATTTTTCCCACATGCAAATCCGTTCCTTGTCTTCAGTCTTGAATGACTGCCCATTGCCCTTAGGATAGAGTTGGAACCCATAGTTGGGATTTGAAGGCAAACAAGAAAAGTCTTACAAAAGCAGATGAATGACCAACTCCTACACAAATCTTCCACTCCCAACTTTGTGCCTGGAGCTTCTCTCCCTGAAATGCCCACAGATCTATTCCTTTCCTGGAGTTCCTTCTCAAGAGACCCTCCATTTATCATTTGGCAAGGGGCAGTCATACTTTTCAAAAAATTGTGTGATTATTTGTCTTTCTTCCTCACCTAATTTGAAGCTCCCTGAAGCTCTCTCAATCCACCTACTCCAATGAGGGGAGTGCCCACAACCGTCACTATTAAACTCATTCCAGCTCTCTCCCTATCTCCATCCCAGTGTCTATATAACATTTCCAACAGGAGGATGAGCCTTCTCCCTTTACAATAATCTTCCACATGCATTATTTGAGACCTTTTGACCTTGGCTTCCCTGACCTTGGATAATTCTGCAAAGCACGGTCACAGTGCTGTTTGATAATCCTTCTGAATTCTACACATCTTATGACAACACAACCCATTTTTTAATAGTTAACTGTGTCTATATGTTTTATACTATTATAGAGCATTCCCTAAACAAAGATAAAAATCTGTTTAGATTTTTCATCCCTAGAACCTCTGAACTAGTGTTTCATCTTCTAAACAAAGAAAAATAAGTAAAACTCTGACATGCATATTGGCTATCACAAATAAGTATTAGAAAAAATACAATGTCAATGTCCACAGTTGCTAAACCATTCTTTCAACAATGGCTTGAGAATTTTTGTAAACTTTTTTTTTTTTCAATTTGGATGCCCCCTACTTGGTTTTCATCAACTTCACATCAGGGGAACCCTCAAATAATCAGATAGAAACAGGTTCAGCACAGGAAAAGCTCAATAACCAGTGGGAAGCAGACCCAAATCCATAATAACCAATGAAAACCTAACTCGAATCAAAGTAAATCAACCAGTAAAATTTTTAAAAGAATAAAAAAGAAGCAGGAAACAATTAAAGATAATCATTGTTAATTATAGTGAAATAAGTTCACACTAAAAACTCTTAGATTTGATTCGTTTGGAACATATTTACATGTAGTGCTTTTGTTTTAGATACATTTGTGAAGAATAACCTAATAGCATATCCCACCAGTTTTTAAAAAAAATCTAGTATCAAGCATTCGTTAATATAAAGTTGTGTTCTCTAAATCAGATTTTGTATCTTTAAGTACTGTAGGTTTTGCCTGATTTCAACATTGTAGGTGGAGTGGAAAAGTCTGTCTTTAATATGCATGATGAAAGCCTTCTAGAAAAATAGGGCGCCTGATTTATATTTTCAGCTAATAAGGTATTTATACAGCAGTATAACCCACATCTTCTTATTTGAGAGAAATAGAATTTGACATATGTTTCATGGAAAAGTTGTTGCACTGTATTTTAGTCCAGGGTAGTTCTCCTCAATCGTTTCCATTCTAGCATTTTTGGTGGGCAGTGGAGGGTTCTAGTTATTTTGGAGATGGTGTCTGATGTGTGACTCCAAGAAGCTTTCACAAAATGTGCCGTTTCCTGTTTTATAAATGATATTTATATACTTCTTCTCTATGCTCCGTACCACTTACTTTTAACAATGAAAATAATATATATTTCCCAAGAAAGTATTTAAGGATTATACATACTACAAGCAGACACATTCTATCAACTGCATAGTACCTGCAAAACTACACGTTAGGTTCTTTATGATATTGAAAAACTGTTTTTAACCTTGTGTGTGCTCTTTTTCCCCAAAGTAAATCAAATTGCAAATATGCTGGACATTTCATTAGTTTAGAGATTTTTAGCGACTTTTTTTTTTTTTTAATTGTAGAGTATGATCACTCCTCACTGATGTTTTCTGTGCATCTGGTGTTTTCTAAAAGTGCCAATAATGACAACTACAAGCCAGTGCTTCACATCTGTCTTTTGGTAACCCCAAAAAACATGCTCCCATTTTAGAAATAAGAAAAGGCATAAAGAAGTTAAATATCTTATTCAGAGACATTATGCAAGTTAAAGTGGATTTCAACTCAGTTCTGATTCCAAAGGCACGCTGCCATCAGTAAACAGTGTCACCACATACCCGTAGGTAAATTAGTGTTTGCCCTGCATCCATCATCTCAGGCATTTTCAGGGAGACATTAGTGAACTTTTATGCATCAGCCAAGACTCTTAACTTTTGGAAGCAGCCATTACATATTAATCTCACCGATTTTGAGTAATTCCACCACATTCTTAAGCAATACTTTCAGGGTACTTAAAAGAGATAGGTAGCATACTCCAACTGGATAATTTAAGGATAGTTTAATAAATGGATTCTCTATAAAGGTGTGTGTAGTGTTTAGTGGAAGCAAGAAGACATAGTTCAGAACCCAATGGTTAGTAACTATGGGAAATCATTACACAAAGGATGTGGGGGAAGAGTAGTCGTAGGCATCCAGATGGGGCCTCACCTCTCTGTTCTGTCATGCTATCTCCTGCTGGCGCCCCCATTGGCATACACCAAGCAGAGCCAGAGGGCAAGAAGCCCAGTTGATGGAGTCCATACAAGTCAGCTTCCCAAGGCACAGAACAGAAAGAAGGGTGGAGAATTGCTGAGGAGGGTAATGTAGAATATCAAGCACAGGAGATTCCTTCACAGAAATAACGCAATCCCTTTCAGGAAGTCTTAGAAAAATCCTGGGCCTTTGATGAATGTCTGTATGAATCCAGTGTGTTTTTTACAGCTATCTTTAAACAAGAGCAACAATGAAACTTCCAAATTCTACTGGAAAATAAAGCCTGATTTTTCCATATGTTTGTTTATTCATTATCTGCCTTTTCCTAGAAAGCATTTAGGGCTATTTAGGGCTATTCATAACAATGCAAACATAAAATATAGAAGATAGCATACCATGGCAAATAGGAAAAACAAGTCAAAGGGAAGTTAAAAAAATAGAAAGATAATATGAAGTGTTTTATTCTGAAGTCCATAATGAGTGAGACATGGAGCTCACAGTTAACACTTAACGCTAAGTGTTCTAGCAATCAATGCAAAGAAGGTAACTTAATCACATATATAATTCATAAGGTAAATTTAAAACTCTCAAGAACCATCTCCTTGCTCAGGAAAGGATGATTTCTAACAGAAAGGTGATCCTTACATGTGCCCTCAGAAGAAAAGTTTATGTTATCTAATAAATGAATATCATTGTCCACAGTATCCTTGTTACATAGATACATCTACAGAGCATGAGATACACGGTTCTTGCTAGTGGTTTGAGATGAAGTGTTTTGTTTTGCTTTTATTACAGCAAAAGATTTCTGATTACTCTGGAAGGAGAATTTCTTTGAAGTTCAGTAGACGGTTGAACTAGTTAACACTCTTCAGTACACATATGCTTTACATTTTCTAAGAAAAAGACTAACTTTGATATGCCAGGACTATCCTAGAACCTAGCACATAGAAGTTAATATTTGTTTATTAAATGAGAGAGTGACTGTTAGAGATTAATAGTCTTCTTGCTTGTTTGAATTCATATTTCCTGACTCAGTGAATCTTAGATCATTTTATAGCAACGTGTCTCTATTAGAGTTTTCTAATGTTTCCTTCAGGTTTTCACCATGGTTTTCTTGTTTGTAAACCTATAGGTATATACCTATACTTCTCCCATTACTTATATTCATGCAAATCAAACTCAGAAGACTTTACCAAAATGTTATCTCCATCAACATACTCAAGCTCCTCAAGGTTCTTTTAACTCAAATAGCTTCCCACAACTAAAACAAACAACAACATTTTTAAGTGTCACTGATTTCTTTTGACACACCTCTTTACCTACTATCTCTAGTTGTTATTTTGTTGATCTTTATCTTCCTTTTTTTTTTTTTAGATTAATTCAACATGCAGTTAGTGTCACAGAAACAAAGTTTTCATCCAAGTTTCCATTATGGTGTCATTTTATTGTCCAAACAACAATTAGTCTACGACATATGACTGGAAACTCAGGTATTTGTTTTAGTTCACATTTCAAACTACTTGATTTTCTAAACTTCTGAAATCATAATGCATTTATGGCTTTCCTGGATTGCACAGGTTCCACATATTTTCATTCCCAGTCTGTGGAAGTAGTTTTAGAATATAGTCACCATAATTATATTTTCTCAAATATTTTAGTAAAACTATAAATCTATCATTCTTGAGAGATGCTTACTTTTCTAATCTTACCTTTTTATAATTCTCAAATGTAGGATGAGAAAAAAAAATCACTAGACCTTGGAGTTTCTACTGAATAGTGATTTGACTTAATTGAATCTCCTTACAAGAGCAATATTATTTCTTTCTTATTAAAAAAACAGAATTAGCAGAAACTTAACATTGATATATCCATTTCAGTAAATTTTTGCATACATATATTTAATTAACAAACATAAATTAAAAGAGCAACTGCATTTTTTATAATTTTAGAGCTTTTTATTGTCTTATGTCTTTACCATTTTTTGAATTAATTCTTATAAAGTCTTACTAAACTGATCTTTAAGAGACGGTTTTCTGTACTTGTGTAATCTCCATCTATCATCAGAAGGCTCTTGGCTAGTGCATTTTTAAAATGGAAATACTGCTCATATGTGTGTGTGTAGTTACATGAATGATGTCTCAGCCTTTATAGACAACTACAATGGCATTCCAAAATGGTACTTTAAATGGTATTATCTGAGGGAAGCTCAGATGGGTGTTTTGTTGTAGTTTTTTGTCTCAGCATTTTGTTATATGACTGAAATGATCACCTAGGAAATAATTAAATTCTCCAGCTTAATAGAAGTTTTATGAAAGGCAAATTCTCCTGTCTGTGCTAATATATTCTTACCTTAGGGTAAATTTATACAAGTAGATGAGAATCCTTAATAATTACTTGATATGGATATTACTGTGGCCATCTTGATGGAGGGTAACAGTGCAGAGATATTGAATTTTGAGTCTTTTTTAATTATTTTACGTTATTTTCTTTTCATTGATACATAATTTAGGGCTTAGGAAATTTCACAAGAAAGATCTCTGTCATGGAATATCTGCCCAGGCAGGACAGAGAAAAATAAAAAAATTATAAGAAAGACAGTTTAATATGGAGATTTCCAGGCTGGAAATGGGCCATCATACAACTCAAGCTTTTATGTTTGTATAGTGAATTATATTCATATCACAACTTAAGTTCTAAACTTTGAAATAATTTTACTACTTAATTTTTTAGTCTATTGTGGCTCATTTTGAAATTTGATCACTAATGTCTTTCCCAGTTTGGAAATTCTGTGATTCATCACCTTCTTTTTCTTTTTTCCTGCCATCTCTTCTCTCATTCACACACACACATATAAGACAATATTTCCAGACATTTATCTCTTAAAAATGCACTAGCCAAGAGCTATCGAATGGCAGGTGGGGATTGTGCAAGTACAGAAAAATGTCTGCTAAAGATCAGTTTTAGAAAACTGTAAGTGTCAATTCAAAAATTCATAAATATACAAATCAAATAACTCTAAAATGATAAAAAAATCAAAACAATTGCTGTTTGATTATTAATTAAATATATTCAAACAAAATAAACAAGCATGCAAAAATTTACTGAAATGGATAATATCCATGCAAAGTTTCTGTTAATTTCAATTTTTGTTTTAAAGGAAAGGAAAAAGAAAACTTTATTGCTGTCGTAAGGAGATTCAATTAAATCAAATCACTCCACAGGTGTCTGAATAGCAGTGACAACAAAATTGGTAAGGAAACATAGCTTCTTAAAAATAGAGAATGAAGATTTATCTGTGAAGATTTTTAGAGCAGAAATATAAAACATATAACAAAACCAGACACACAAAAAGAAGTTTGGCTTCCTTTTTTTTTTTTTTTTAAGCACATCAATTATAATTTCTGGAAAGTAATCAAATAAAACAGGTGACTAGCTTTAGACCTTGATTAGCTTTCACTTTTCTTTCATCCCTAAAATTCTAATTAGATATTTTCCATCTCCCTCTTCCCATCTTTTCTCCACTTGTCCCATAGACACACATACTCTATATTCAGTGTATTTTAAGTATGAGCAAATTTAACTCCTTATATTTCAAACTTCATAATCAAGCATTTGCTGACTCAGGATGGTTCATCCTTTTTTATGGATATGCTGCCTTCGCCCAAATAAAACACATGCAAAGAAATTCTAAACAAAATATCTACATATTATATTTGTGGTTCTTACACTCATTTCACCCTTCAGGTCCTATCTGTTCTTTAAATTTACACAATAAATAATGATTCTTAAAAATAACTTTTTGCAAAGTATACTAAAAGCAAAAAGATCTTTGTTAACTTTGTGTTTAATATTATTGCCTGTAATAACATCTCCCTTCTTTATGAAACCTTCCAGAAAATCAATCATAATAACAAATGAACACAAAGAAAATCCTTTATTTAACCATGACTTACATTCACACATAAGTTCTAAGACAGAAACAGGCTCAAGTTGTTCCTTAGATCTTCATATAACTTAGAATCCCTTGCCAAATTTCTTATAAGTCATTTTGATATTCAAAAGAAACTAGATCAAAAAGGTTCTCTTTCTGTATCTAAAATCATTTTTTTTTCTTTTTCTTTTACCAAACCTCTAACAACACCTGTCACTTCCTACTCGCCTGTAACTCTTTCATGGGCTGGCTTCCATGTCTGTGGATAAATCAAGTGACATTCAACTGCATAAAAAGGAAAAAAAAAAGTCAAGTATTCAGGCAGAAAGGATCTATTGATCAGCTGGGCCCATCTCCGTGCTAAGATCTGTACTCTGAAGAACAAGAATCTAGCTGGATTCTAATTTAATACGAACACTGAAATGTGTAGAACTATCAACTTGTACCAGTAACCAAAGTCCTTGGATCCAGGACAATGTAGGTTAAAATTGCCATGTGATATTAAAAAAAAAAAAGAAAATTATCAAGATTCCTTGAACGGTCCTCACTATAATAAAGGCTCATTGATATATTCTTTAAGGAGTTATTCCTACGTCAACATGTAATATTAATGAAATGATATAGTAGACACCTAATAAATGGCATCTAGGTTTATCAGTATTAAACCTAACAGTTTAGAGAAAGAGGAGGTCACAACAGACATAATGGTACGTACTAATACATGGTAAATCCTTGAAGAATGAATAGGCTTCATATAGGAAAATGAGGAGGGCACTTTTATCAGTTAGTGCACACAGGAAATTATAATCATCCATTTCTAATATCAACCAATTAAGAGAAGGCACTTGACAAGTCCTCTGGTAGACATTCAATTTGCAGACCTCTACCAAAGTATCACCAAAATATATTTTAAAGTACTATTCTTTGTTTAACAGCCTAGAAATGAACTTAGAAAATGCTTTCAGTCATATTACATTGTGAGTGTATGTTATTTATAGGAAATGAATGAAGAGAAGTAGAAAGTCTTATCCAAAGAGAAATTGTTTTTAAAAATGTTGATCATAAAAGCAGTCCCAATAAATGCAGATAATTTTCCTTATCCATCAGAGCAGTAGGAAATGTGCATAGTTCATTTGAGCCTACAAGATTGTTTTCTTTTCTCATTGACATAAAATCATTCAATTACATTCCTAAATCTGTTGTCTTAATTTCAACAGATGCCTTAATATATTAGTTTACCAAGAACTTCTCAATGCAGACCAATCAAAGCTTCCATGAGTAAAACATTCAAGCTGACAACTAGTGAATATACTCATATTCCTCTCTCTTTTCTAGGACAGATCATGGGTAATCTGCAGAAGACTCCCTAAGGTAAGCTCCTTAGCCAAAATTCACAAAAACTCCTTTTTAGTCAAAACATAATTAGAACAGCATTTTATTCTGAAATGCACCTAGAAAATAAAGTAGGTTCAATTTGCTACCTTTTGTGTAACTTGGGGACAAGTCTCTGATCCTCTCTGAACCATAATCCATTATCTTGTTTGTCTGAGTTGCCCAGATACAAGTAACTGTCCTGGCTCTCCCATAAACTTTTGATGGGGATCAAATAAATAGAGGATATGTAAATGCTTTAAAAACGGCATAGCACTATACAAAGATATTATTAATATTAATATGAAATGGATATATAAGTCAGTGGAAGCAATAGTCCTATGGTGAAATGTGGTGATGGAAAAAAATAATCATAATAAAGGACAAGCACAAAATAAGCCTTTAAAAATAGTAACTTAACACATGCTCAACAAATATTTATTAAATAAAAAATGAATGCATGTGAATAAATGAATTGGCATAAAACATATCTGAATGAAAATATCACAAATATTAGTTTTCCAGTAATAGTAATTGGTCCTGGTAGTGAAGTTTAGGTTTTGAAAATTGTCTTGCTACTTTATTTAGAATAATAAACAGAATATTCATCTTTGAGCTCCATAGTGCAGTATTTTATACAAAGAAATGGGATGCTCTATAACTATTTAAGGAAAGGATATTGAATATTATTTTCCTCTCAGAATATTGAAGCAGTTTTTCAATATTGTTTGAGTTATGTGTTTGCATTAACACTTCCTAGAAGGAACATACGCCAATGGCTGAAATTCAGTTCATTTATACAATCTCTGGCATTTTTTGGAGAATGATTTTCAAGTAGAACCACTGTTTCTACACAAATAAAACTAAAAATGAGTTTTCCTACTATTTTCCAATATCATATTTTCAACAAGGTAAAGAAAGATGTATTCACTAAAATAAGAAAACAGAATTATATTTCCATAAAAATAATACATTTAACAATGTGACAGTATTTCATAGAAACTAACAAAAATAATTAATACTAACTATAATTCTTAATATGTGTACTTACAAATTATCATACCACACATCAAAATCTCATTTAAGTCACATCAACATAAAGTATTCAATGAAGGTATTATGCCCAGCTTCTTTATCTATAAATAGGAAATAATATCTGCATATTTATTTAATATTCTGAGCCCCAGTTTAATCATCTGTAAGTTGAGGTTAACTATTCATAACACTGGAGATAGCTGCATATAAACTCATACTTTAAGCATTCTTTAAATTTAGACATGGAAAACACAATGTTGGTGAGAATGTTGGCATCTGCTAATGTGATTACTCATTGGTACAATAAAAGTGTTTGCAGTTTTTAATGGTGTATTGCATGATCACAAATTAAAAGATGTGGCAGTCAAAAAAATTTCTGTGAATTGAACATATGTGCAAGATTTTAGATCTTCAGGTATTTAATTTCTAGATTCTCGCTCTATACAACAGTGATCCAAGAACGAGATAAATCTTAATCTACTCTTCCTAATACAAAGGCACAGGTACATCATGGATCTTTTTTTTTTTTTTTTTTAATCAGTGACAACACGGATATTTAAGGGTCGGGGGAATTTTTATCAACAAGGAGTGAGTTTAGTATCTCAGTGCAAACTATTTGGCTGTAGTTTCCATCTTTCTTGACCACTCAGTTTTCATTCACTAGTTGCCTGTAAAGAGAATATACTTGCATGGTGACAGTTACAAATATCATCCAAATTTAAACCCTGGACAGAAAAAATCTGGACAGAACTGGGATTTGCATAATTGTCTTAAAGACTGAAGTGATTTTGTTTCTTGCTGCACGTAGTCCACTTTTTTGCTCTTTGTCTTTCTGTCTCTCTCCATCTCCTCTCTTTCGTTTCAGTTTTTCTTGCATCTGAGTCATGTGAATTGAGCCAAAACTCCCATCACTGTGGAACATCCTGAATACTGGACTCTGAGGTCAGGCACAGGGACTCAGTGCACAACACATAAACCATCATAATCTAGAAAGCTCTGGAGTCCTTCAAAACCTGTGATGGAGCTCAGGAAAGTTCAGTAAAAGGAAATGAGGGAAGTTGCTAGTTCCTGTCTAGTTCCTTTAGACAGGACTCTGGAATTTGTCTGTGAATACCAATGCTTCTGTCAACTAATCAGTGATGCCCCTGATTTCTTTTTCAGCTTCATGTGCTGTGTGTTCTGTGACACCCTATCACATCAGTAAAAAAAAAAAAGTACAATCTTGTGACATACCAGGGGTCAGGCAAGTTTGCCCCTCTGAATTCTTTAATTCCCTATATCCTTTGATCTGAGGAAGTGTTTTAACCAAACTCTTTAACAAATATGCCCACAACCTATCCAACTCACTATATTAAAAGAAACTACGTTGTTGTACTTGGCTTTACCTTCTTGGAATTATCCCTGCCTAGTAATGATTAGTGGCACAAAGACAATTTTGATTTCTTCCCCCTATATTTTGTGAAAAGAGCCCTGACTTTTAAATTTCAAAACCATAAATTTTCTCTAACATGATGCAATGGAAAACTGGATAAAAGCCTTCTCAATTGATTTTAATTAATTACAAACCTATTTTTCTTTTGTTTTCCATTCTATGCAGGGAACTCAGCTGGCTTGAAGGCTTTGGCCACCACTATTTTAAGAGCTACTGTGGATTAAAGCTAAAAAAGCTACATACAGGAATGGCACTAGCAAAATTGTGAAACAATTTCCCTTTTGTCCCTTCAAACTCCCCAATTTGTGCCCTTTCTCCCCTGTCGTTCCCTTTAAAATCACAACAAACATAAATTCTATACATTTTCTTTTGAACATTTCCTTTAAGGAGGTGGCCACGCTTAACAGCCTTCACTTTTATATAGTGCCAAGCAGACTTAACCCAAAGGAATTTATGTTTAAATGTGAAATTTTATTGCAAAAAGTGGGCAGGAGTAGGAGAGGGACATTCTAGAGTAGGATCATACTGGCAGACCAGACTTCTACATTCATAACATTTAGTAGCCATTTTGAATCACGTCCAAACATGACTAACTTCTGTCTAAATTACAAAGGGCTTGATGTTTGTGGAAAGTTTTCTAAGAGTCACATTTATTGCATTTTGTTTTTCTAATCCTCTCTCATTATTTTATTGAAAACTTCTCTAAAAAGGTAAGAAATAATCCTTATCAGCAGTTATGTCTTACCCAGATATATTAATCGTCACAATTCCTGTCAAGTCCAATACGTCACTGTATGGAAAACTGACCCTATTTATACGAAGAAAGTTTGACACCTGGGATTCTGATTTGTTTTGAATTGTAAAATTTATTATTTTGTTTTGCATCCTTTCTTTTTTATTTTATGTTTTATTAAATATATTGGGGTAACATTTGTTACTCAAATTATATAGGTTTCAAGTGTACAATTCTATAATACATCATCTATACATTGCATTGCTTGTTCACCACCCAAAGTCAAATCTTCTTCTATCACCATACATTTGACCCCCTTTACCCTCTTCTACTACCACCCTTCCCCTTACACTCTGGTATCCACTAAGTGTTGTCTGCGTCTGTGAGTTTTTGCTTGTTTGTTTGTCTTGTTCATTGTTGCTTTCAGTTTTATATCTCACATATGAGTGAAGTCATATAGTTCTAGACTTTTTTGTCTGACTTATTTTGTTTAGCAGGATAATCTCAAGATCCATCCATGTTGTGGCAAATGGCAGTATTTCATTTTTTCTTATGGCTGAGTAATTGTATGTATGTACCACGTCTTCTTTATCCAATCATCTATTAAAGGATTTTTTCCCCATGTCTTGGCCACTGAATAATGTTGCAGTGAAAATCAGAGCCATATATCTTTATGGATGTTTTCAGATTTTTTGTAGGTAGATACCCAGAAAAGAGATTGCTGGGTTGTATGTTAATTCTATTCTTAGTTTTTTGAGGAACCTCCATACTGTTTTCCATAGTGGCTGTACCAATTTATATTCCCACCAGCAGTGTATAAGTGTTCCTTTTTCTCCACAGCCTCTCCAACACTTGTTATTACATGTCTTCTTGATAACAGCTATTCTAACAATAGTGAGATGGTATCTCATTGTGTTTTTGATTTGCATTTCCCTAATAGCTAGTGAAGTTTAGTGTCTTTTCATATATCTGTTGGGCATTTGTCTTGGGAGAAATGTCTGTTCAGGTCCTCTTCCCATTTTTTCATTGCAGTTTTATTGTTGTTGTTGTTGAGTTGTGTGAGTTCTTTATATATGTTGGATATTAACCCCTTTTGGAGGTGTTGTTTGCAAATATCTTCTCCCATTCAGCTGGTTTCTTCTTTGTTTTGTTGATAGTCCTTTGGCCATGCAGAAGCTCAAAACAGCATAGTAATGGCAGAGAAATAGAAACACAGACCAATGGAACAGAATTGAGAATGCATAAAAAACCCCAAATATATATGAGCAAATGATTTTCAACAAAGGATCCAAAAACATACAATGGAGAAAAGAAATCGTCTTCAATAAACAGTGCTGGGAAAATTGGAAAGCCACGTGCAAAAGAATGAAACTAGACTGCTGTCACCATACACCAAAATTAACTCAGAATGGATCGAAGCCTTCAATATATGACCGTATGCATTAAATTTCATAGAAGAAAACATAGGTGCAACATTTACAGACCTTAGTCTTAGAGAGAATTTTATGAGTTTGATCTCAAAGACAAAGGCAAGGAAAGTAAAGGGACTATATCAAACTAAAAGTCACATTGAAAACTGATTCAAGATTGTATTATATTTGGGGCTTAACTTTCTAAGGCAATCAGCATGTACAAAGAGATGAAACCTGAATATTCATGATATCATGCTTTCTACAATTTGCAAATGTAGGTTATAGATTTTAAAAGACAAGAATGCTGGCTTAATTTACATGCATTCAATTCTCATAGAATCTTTCAAAGATTACTTGTAATCTTTTATTTTATTTGTCATACTTTTTAATCATACTTTGGAGGTTTTATTAACTCTTCTAAACACTTTCTTAAGTTTGCCTATGTATTTAGTGCTCAGGATAACATAATGTTTAATCTATATGATATCTGAAATGATGTGACAAAATTTTAAATCAAATTCTACAATTTCCCCTCCAAGCCTTCTAATTGGCCTCCTTAATATCCCCTACCTTAATCTGAATTTCTCTGTCCCATAGCATTTTGCAGGTTGTGCACTGTACTCTCCAGTGATGTCATTCATGCATACTAGGCTGTGAATATTTCACATACATAGTATGTGTTAGTCCTCTACAGAGAGCAATGTGCTCATGGCTGCAAGTAGTAAGCAGACCTGGATACTATACCCCCAGGTTGCCAAACTCAAAACTTTGACCTGTTCATCATTTCATACACATCATTTCCCTCTTCACCCCATATCCACTCAATTATGTAATACTATCAAGTCTACTTCAAAAGCAGCGTCCTGTTTCCCACTTTCTCATTTCAGTAACTTTAACCAGGTCCCTTCTAACATAATTCTGAAACTGCCTTCTAACTTGTTTGTCAACTTACCACCACTTTCCCCTATCTAGTCTCTCCTTCTTATTGCTGGGTTTTTGTTTTGTTTTGTTTTGTTTTGTTTTTTTTGCTGTAATATAGTTTTGCAATCTTCTGATTAAAAATTTCTTTAGTGGATTTCTTTAGTAAGCAACTGCATAAAACGCAAATTATTTTCTCAGGAGACGACGTTGTCTTAGTTTGGGTTTTTCAAGAAGCCGAATCTAAATCAAAATGTAAAACACAAACAATTTTTTTGGTGAATAACTCCAGAAAAGACGAGTAGGGAAATAAGAAAATGAAAACAGGATGAGAAAACAGTGACCAAGTGTGTTTCATCAATCCAGTTACTTTTATTGAATTCTGCTGGGATTCTGTGGGGCCTGCATAAAATATGTACCTCAGAGTTATCAAGCACAGTGGGTGAGGGAACTGGGGTGATATATACATGTGTATTATTTGTTCAGTACCCTTAAAAATCACCTGGAAAGCTTGCGAAAAATGCAGATACCCAGGCTATACCCAGAGATTCTGATTCAGTTGGGCTCTAAGAATCCAGATTTGTGAACAATCACACTAAATGCTTCTCTTGTAGTTCAGTCTATGTTGAGATGATCAAACTCTGGGTATGATGTGACAGTGCCAATTTAAACCTGTTGTCATGGTATAATTAATAGTGACTCCTTTTATTTTCAAAAGTTCCTGCTTGAAAATAAACAAACAAAAGCAAATAAATAAATAAATAACCAAGCATCCTATGTAGGGATCACATTTTGAGATAATTGTCCTTTAGAAAAGACAATAGCTGGATGTATGTTTCACACAATTTTCACAAGTTATTCTCTGACACTTTATATTAAGTCATATCACAGAGAGGACTCAAAGAGGAAAACAGAAATAACGAAGATTATTATGGAACTTTCCCAATGCACTCATCTGTTCCCTGCTGTACCAATTCCCGATGAATGTAGAGCAGGAATTAAGGGAGAGTCTAAAGCGAAAGGAACATTGCCGCCTTTGGTGGATCCTTTACGCCTGAACAAGAACAACATTGCTAAGTATATTAATATTGCTAAATATCATTTTAGAAAACAGACTGTAAATCAGACCACTAATGAGAGTCTGGAATTTTCAAACATGCCATTTCATATGCAGTGTTGATATATACTTGCTCAAATAAAACCAAGAACAGAATGAGTCATGGCTGGTTTTTCAGTGAATTACAGCTATTTACAGTGATATGGTAATTGAAAGTGACACTGTGGATCTCTGTGTTTATTCTGGGTTGCCATGTTGTGGTTATGTGGCAAAACTGAGAAATACTGGAAAACATCAAATATATATGTTAAGTTAATTTTATACTCCTTTTGCCTCAGGCTGATTAGCACTAATTAAATTTCCCACCATTAAACTTAAGATGTTAGAAAGCAATATGAAAATGCCATATATGGATTCTGCTGATTATGCTTTTAAAAATACAAGCTCTTTGTGCAATTTGTAATGCACAAAAATTATTTTATTCTACAACTACTGAAAGTTTGAAAAGAGGACATAACAGTATTGCAAGCCAGTGTTTTTTTGTTTCTTTTTGTGTTTTTTTTTTGTTTTTTTCCCTAACTTCTGCACTAAGACTATGTGCTTTGATATATTATTGTAAAAATTGGAAATAAAAATATGTACATTCAGTAGAGGCATAACTTTAAGAGAACAGTTTAGCAAACTATTGCAATGGGAATTGACAAAAGACCAACATATGTTGGAAATGAGCTACAAAAAATGCATAGCTTCACAGCTTTATATTTAAACAGTTATGAACAGATAGAGACCAGCTTACTACAGCACCTTCACCACTTTTTATAAGTATGTGTTTAAACATCAGTTTTCTACCAGATGGAATATTTTAGACGTAGACATAATTTTCAGAAAATAGTCTTCAGAAAAAAATCATACCTTTCTTTATTGAAACTAATATAAGCATAGGAAAGATAGTATTTATTTAATAAGATATGTTGTACTTTTTTGGGGAGCCGTGGGGGGGCATGTTATTACTATCCTACAGATTTCCATAGGAGCTGATTCTTGATTAGTTTATGGATAAGTAAGTAGATGGGCTATCAAGTGGTCCCTGGAATAAGAAATTCCAGGAAGAAATATGTATATGGGACTGAAAGTATAATAAGAGGGAAGGGAGTTCCTTTTCTTTTCTTTTTCCCCAGGAAAGGGAAAAACTAACAATGAAGAAATGGATGAAGGACTACTGACAAAACAAACAAGCAAACGAAAACAAAAACCCCTCAGAGTGAATAATATTACTTCCATTTAAGAGTCAATAGACTAGGAAAGGATATTGATGGATGAGTAAATTGAGTCTCTTCACTTACTACCCTCATTATAATAGTTTAAAACTAAATAAATGGTACAAGGAAGCAGTACTCATACACATATAAAAAACACCTATTTCAGTCTATTTAAAAATGTACCAGAAGGTCAGGGAAATGGTTTCTATTCCCAAATCTTTTATTTATCATTTGTATATGTTAGATAGGTCATTACAAAGTAAATGAATGATATCAAGATCACTTCTCTCATGAAGGTAGTGGAGGACCCCTGTGATTTCAGAGAGGCTGGATATGTAGCGAGTCATTTATAATAGTAAATATTTTATAAAATTTAGTAATACAGCTCAAGGCAACCAAAACAATATCATGTCAGTGTATTAACATTGATGATAAACAATTAAGAACAAATATTTATTCATTTGTCAAAGACCTTACCCATTAAGATACCAAAAGCATAAACCTTCTCTAAGATTTATATTTAAACACCCCAAAAAATTGTGTAACCATCACAATCTGGTTCATAAAATTTATAATTATTTAACAAATAAAGTGTATCATTAATTTTGGTCCAGGAAATGGTAAAAATTATACATACCAAACAGTAACATTAATAATGTAGGAATTATCAGCAGTAGTAACACATATGTAACATGGAAGCCATATTAGTTAGTAGTTAAAAATACAGGCTTTAAGATCATAGAGACTTCAGTTTAGTTTAATATGACCTCTGGGACCTATTAACTATTTGATCTTTGGTAAATTATTTAACATCTCTGAGCTCGTGTTTACTCATGTGTAAAATGTGGATATTAATACCAAATAAAGTTGTGAAGATTCTATAATGGATAACATGAGAAAAGCACTCTGCCACAAAAATCGTAAAAAGAAATCTCAATAAATCATAAACAATAATGAATCATTATGAGCCCTCATCTAACTACAGAAGAAAACAAAACCCTTTAAACAATTGTAGAATAATGAAATGTGAAAAACAAACAAACAAACAAACAAACAAAAACCTCTTGTTCCTTAAAATCAGTAGGGGTTATGAGGAAACAAGCCACTATTCCAGTCTGAAGATGGCATGGTTCCCAGTGGTTGTATACATAATAAAGACAATTACTCACAAATTAAACAAGCTATTTGTGTCAGGCTACTAATCTCTGTTTCTTCTCATTTTTGCATGCCCCTGCAGAAAGACTTCTCTGTAGAAAATATCAATTATGCATTTTCCCTAACTTTACCTATATAAGCTTTTACTCTGTTTTCTACCTTATGATGGCTCAGGAGTAAGGGAGACAACTGACTCTGCTTTTGACTATTAGGCTATTCTTAAAGAAAATACAAAGAAAAGAAATATCTAATAAGTAAAAGGGCTCCATTATTTGATGTTTTGATATGTTTTCTCTAGTTTCTTATCCTACTAAGGATAGAAAGCTGTGATGGTTATGATGCTTAGCTGACAAAGTGAAAGCTATTCTTTAGAGATAATGATTGATGGGGAAATGAAACATATGTGATTGATACAATGTAATTTACTTATATCCTACTTCAGAAAGAAGTTACTAAGTGAGTAAAAGTATGAGCAAATATTTATTGAGAGAAGTAGATAAGGAGAGTATATAAATTTAAATGTATATAAAGTTAAATTAGGTATAGAGGTAAATAAGTGGGAAAAAAGGGGAGAAAATAATTTACCAAATGCTAACCTTTTTATCAACATAATCAAGATGTTATAGACTTTTTCTCTTATTTCACAATCATAATTGAAATTATATGAACCTAAATAACTTGGAAAAGATCTATTGATTTTTTTCTCATGTGACTCTAAGAAATACATATGGAATGATGAAAAAAATGCTCAGCCAAAAGGACAATTTTACTTGAACAAAGTAATTCCCACCTTTTCAGAATTTAGCTCTGTGCTTATGTTTTTAGGAAGTAACTCCTTAAAAACTAGGATATTTTACATTCTTTTCATCTGATAACTTCCCAATGACAAGCAATAAAAAAATCTTAAATATAACTTAGATAATAGCATTATCTAATTGTTAACTCAGATGCTACTGTTTAACCACAGAGAACATAAATCAGATCAATTCTCCTCTGTGAGCAACACTGTTAAAACAGTGATATTTCTAAAATTTAAACCCAACCATATTTATCTTTCTCTTAAAAACATAAATGTTACCATATGACCCAGCAATCCCTTTTCTGGGTATCTACCTGAAAATTTTGAAAACATGTATTTGTAATGATATATGTACCCCTACGTTCATTGCAGCATTATTCATGGTAGCCAAGACATGGAAACAACTGAAGTGTCCTTCAATAGATGATTAGCTAAAAATGTGGTAGCTGTATACAATGGAATATTACTCAGCCATACCAAAAGATAAAACACTGTAATTTGCGACAACATGGATGAATCTTGAGAATATGAAAGAAGTGAAAGAAGGCAGACGGAAAAAGTCAAGAACCACATAATTTTACTCATATGTGGGATACAAAACTGAAAGTGAAAAACAAGAAAAACAAAAACTCATAGACACAGATAACAGTTTAGTGGTTGCCAGAGGGAAATGGGGTGGGGAGTAGGCAGAAAAGGGTAAAGTGGGTCAAACATATGGTGACAGATGAAGACTTAACTTCGGGTGGTGAACACACAATGCAATACATAGATGGTGGATTATAGATTCGTACTTTTGAAACCTATATAATTTTATTAACCAATGTCACCTCAATAAATTTAATAAAATTAATAAAACATGAATGGCTCCCCAGTTTCTACAGAATAAAGTCCCTACTTCTTAGCATAATTTGACTTTAACTATGTAAACGTTCTTATCTGATTCCACTGTCTCTACTCAATCTCCACTTAACTTGTATTAATGTCAAATAGCTTGTAGTTGCTTGTACATACTGGGCTGCTTTACAAGACCATGACTTTGCATCTGTTTGTCCTTCTCTCTGAGATGTCACCTCACAAGCAGCCCCATTCATCTGAAAATTATCAATTTTTTAAGCCCCAGCTCAAGGGTCATGACCTTCTAAAGCCTTTACTGATGTCTTCAGACAGACTCAACCGTCTCTACCTGCCCTGTAATAACGTCACAACATAAATACATTTCACTCGTTGCCCAAAGCACATTGTGTTGTTTCCATTTGTATATTTGGCAGTCTTCTTTATTAGACCATACACTCTTGAGAGCAGGAAACCTCTTGTATTTTCCTGTCACTAGAATATGAGCTACTGGAGGGCAAAAACGTAGTTTTGTTGACTGCTTTCTCTTCAGAATCTAATAGTTCCTGGCATGTACTAATATGTACTCAGTAAATATAATGACTATTTCACTGGATAAGTTAATGAATGGGTTCATCTTATCCCCATTTCCTTTCAGAGTACCTGATCCAAACAGGCATATAATAAAAAGTTGCCAAATTGAACTGATCCTAAAAGGAAGCTTGATTATTATTACTATGGTTTTAGTTTCTTAGTGATGGCATCCTATCTGGGGTACATCTCAGAGAGAAGGACAAACAGATGCAAAGTCATGGTCTTGCAAAGCAGCCCAGTTTGCCATAAAATAGGCAAACATTTTATGGATTTAGTCCCAATCCCTCATTCAGTAATTAAGTAAAATTTCTATATAGCATATTTCTATATAGCATAATTAATATGCTAAATCTTTCTATCAGTCACAAACCGGACAAAACTAATATGGGATGAGTCCCCTGTATCAAACTCATCACTATGTACTTGAAGTATATGTTGAGAAGAACATTGGCCTATTGGCCTACTGACTCGGATAGTTCCTTTCAAAGACTTTTCCTGAATTGTGTGAATATCTCTAGTCACAATTTCCTTAAAAAACAAAACAAAAATCCCTACTAAATTCTAGTTCAATATCTTGTCTAGTTATGGATAACGTGAAAGCTGTAGTTGTCTCTGATGAGGAAGTCGCTTTATTTTGGGAGCATATATTAGCAAATCATACACACACAGCATTAAACCAGACCCTGTGGGACACGAGAGAAATAGCACAAGTCATGGAAAAATAAATTTTCATATGTTATGCTTATATACCATATAAGTTCATATTCTTTCAAAAAAATACAAGTTACAACCCATGATTGAAGGTTATAACTCTCTAAATGTCTAGGGATAAGGGACAAAGAAATTCCTACTATAGATCTCACATACCCTGAATTGAAAATAAATACTAGAGGTAATAGAGATGCAGCTAGATTATAGACAGACATATGATAGAAATAATCAAAAACACTTTGGGGGTTATTTCCAGGAAGAGGAATTAGGGGCTAGAGAAACATATTCAGCTACCTATCTTTCCTTTCAGTTTTCACTAACAAGAAACTATTGATCAGAGTTATCTTGAGGGTTTTTCTTATATGCTTTTTATTTGTTGCTGTTTTAGGTTTTGTTTTGTTTTTAATAAAAGACCTCCTTTCACTCAGGGAAAGATTAGCTACATGCAGAGGTGGAGGTTGGCACCCAACTTGGACATTTTCTGTCTTCAAGTTTCCAAGTCCTTAGAAAAACATGGAGTTCTGCTATATCAGAGAATAAACATGTGTAGCTAGGAGATGAGAATGAACACATCTGGGAGACTATAGATATGAAAGAAGGCTTGGCCTAAGGAGGGCAGATAATGAATGACAGCAAAAAAGGTAATTACCTTGTACCCTCAGATGGTGATGGAAGGAGAACTAACTCTGGGTGGTGAACACACAATGTGATATACAGATGATGTATTACAGAATTGTACACTTGAAACCTATGTAACTTTACTAACAATTGTCACCCCAATAAACTTTAATTTAAAAAAAAGAAAGAAAAGGTAATTATATCTTCTCAAAAACACCACCAAAACTTTCATTTTTAACAACTTTTGTAAACTGTATAGAAGAACTTACTTAATGCAAAATGAATATGTAATTAATTCCATTGCTAATAACATTAAGGTTTTGTATGTCCCTTAATATCCCACTAGAGTTAAAGTGGATACATTGGGTTTTCTATTGCAAAACAATACAGAGAAATGCCACATGCTTAATATCTGGGTAAAAATTAGCATTCTCTTGGTGACAACTGTCTTTGTATTTTGACATAAACTTCTTACAAGTAGACTGATTCTATGGAAATTATAAACTTTTCCAAGGAACATGGGAAATCCCACAGAACAGAGGTAACCACTGGCAATTCTAAACTGGATAAAAATAACCAGCACAAACAAGAGTTTAGATGGGCATCAGGGAACGAGATCAGATCTTTACCAGTACACTGGTTCAAAGAGCACCACAACAGATGAATGACTCTTAGAATCTCAAGGATTTGGGGAAAAAAACTTAGCTGTTGAATTTCTTACGTTTAATTACTTTATAGGAAAATTATGTTTTTAAAATTGAAAGTACTCACCGTATTCAATACATTTTCAAAATGCAGATGAAATATACTATTTTGGGATAACTTTTAAGTATATAGAAAGGCATGACACTTCCTTTGAAAAATGTGGAGAAATGTTTGTTTATATTTCCTTTTATAAACACAACATAAAATTCAGTATCCTAGAATATGATCTATTTTATTTTTATATTTTAATTATTTTTCGGTGTGAATTATTTTTCCTCCATAGAACTGTAAGAGAAAAATTAGATATGAATTTCACTGATTCGTTATTTGGTGATTAATTTAATTAAATGATAAAAATCTAACAATTCTTAAATTTAATGAAATATGGCCCAGCATTTAAGCTTCTCCTTGGTTTTTACTGTAACTATGGTGTCCAGCTGAGCCATTCCTTTACCAGATCTTCGGCTTGCCAGCAAAGCTTGAGACTGAAACAAAGGGAAAGACAAATGTCTGATAAAAATACCTCTTCCTGAGACTCTTGTTTACCCACTTTGAGTGTTCCAATTTTTGAAACTATAAGAATTGTTTCTGTCCTCCCCCTTTTTTTTTATTTTTTCCTCCTCCGGAAGGAAAACACTTTTTTATCCATTTTTCTTCCTCTCTAACTAAAGAAGGAATTAGGTTGTTAGGGGCCCTTCCACTTTCAGCATATCAAGAAATCATGATGTTAAAGATATAAAGAAAAAGGTCAATTTTGTTATATTTATGGGTGATACTGCTCAATTAAATGCTGGACTAAGATTTAAAAAATAAAAAAGTGAGAAGCCACAGCAAAATGCATTGTGTTCTCAGTTTTATAAAGCAGAAACAAATGCTCCCATTTTAAATCTTTTTTCCTTTATTTCACTGGGTATATCCTGTAGGGCATATCCTCTAGGGAATGGGCATACTTCTAGGGAATGGTCAGAGGAAGGGAGGAATAGTAAAATTAAATATGATATAAATTTGTGTGTTTATTGTCACCATTGTGACACATATTTTGTTTTGAGAAAGAAACAAAGGTTCTGGAAAATTGATGGTTTATGAATTATAGTGAATTTATATGATCAATATCCATCTTAACCCTGACTCTATCTCCAAACAAAATAAAAGTTCATTCATTTGATTATTTATTTAGTAAATATGTATTAAGTACTTACTATGTTCCAAGTACTATGCTAGTTTTTGGAGAGCATGAAAATGAAAGGAATAAATTCTGCCTTCATAATACCCACAATCTTGAAGAGAAACATTTAACACAATAAAATAGTGAAGTGTTCAGTAGATGTTCGTGGGAAAAATACTTGAGTAATTATAATGTGATGTGTTCTACAAGTCATTTGTGTACGTGTGTGTGTTTTCTATGGACTGTAACTGTGCTGTAAGAAATACTAATTGCATACCTTATACTCATTATCTTGGAATTATTACAAATAAAACTTTTTTTAATGAGTTAGAAATAGCATTAGTTTCCTTCTTATTTTGTTAAACTAAACTCTGACAATTATAACTCTTCACCTTTTGTGAAGGGTCTCGAAGTGAGGATACGTTACATAACTACATTTTGCTCCTTTAATGCTTAGTACCTTTTTCATTACAGATTGAGAACAATTATAATTAATATTTTAAAAGAAAGTCACAACATAATTTCATGGATTTGTTTTAAACTTTTAAGAACTTCTTATTAAATAGCTAAGCATTGTTCAGAAACTCTTTTGCTGAATAGCAATAATCATAGCCAGTTTTAAGTGAACAATTAGCATGTGCCAGCTTCTGTGATAACCATTTTAATATGCATTTTTAATTTCCCAACTACCCTGCAAGATAGAAATTATTATTACCTCTCTCATAATATAGAAAATAAGGTTAAGAGAGGTTAACTGAGGCAGTCCTTGGGATCATTCTGGCTCCAAAGCCTTTGCTCGTATGATAGAGGTGCCACCCCACAAATCCACTAAAACAAAGAATCCATGTCATTCTAACCAAAGTCTACTGTATTTTTAGCTACGTACTAAATAACAAAACATAACCAACACTCTTCCTCCTCTGGTAGAATTATGCTGCATTTAAAAGAGCTAATTTTTTTTATTGTTCAGTTCTTTCCCAAATTTTAAGAAACTAAATAGAATATAGAAATAAGAAAGTAGACTCCTTCAAAGTTCATGTCACCTATATAAACATATGTTTTATTTTGAGAATCCATTTTTAAATCAGGTTTTTTAACTTAGAACTATCCTAAATCATGAATAATTTTCTCTAATTCTTCTTCCTTTAAAATGTACACTGCTTTTATAATAGTTTATATTAAAGTTTAATTTTTGCTGATGGAAAGTAATACATCATCATTTGGTAAATTAAAATATTCTCACAGTATTTTTAACTTCCCCCTATTGATTTTAAAAATAAATTGCTTGTATGTTTTTTTTTTCCCAATTATGTGGTTTATTTCCCCAATAACACAATCTGAAGTGAAGTCAGAATAGAATTCAAAAATATAATTTTTATAAACAATATAGGAAAGTATTATTACTGAGGCTTTGCAGCCCACTATCTCAAAATAACACCATACAATTTCAGAGGGAACTTGACCTTTTTGTTTTGTTGTTTTGTTTTTTGTTAATTTGAAAACAAAGTGGTAGAGCATCACTATTTCAAAATCCTCTGCCAACTTTCCTACATTCACCTCCATATCTATCATGGCAGCTCCTATATGTGTTTATCATAAGCATTTGGGGAAACCACACACATCGAGTGTATAAATTAATGAGTTTCTCTGTGAATTTCTCATTTGGGCCTGCAGGCTGTTTGTAATTGAATTCTAAACTAAACCTGTAGTCTTTTCTCCTCAGCCCTTCTTTATGGACCTTCCACTAAAACCAAATCATTCTCTCTTTGCCATCTTTTAACTTTTGCATATTTAATGGCAGCCTTCCTCTCCTCTGTCTTCATGGACTGTATTTATCCTTCACTATCTCCTCATTAAATCTAGCTTAACTATTCTGTTCTAATCGAATATAGAAACCTCTCAGGAGGTCTTCTAAGTAATCAAATGGGAGTACTGTGGTATTAGCACAGTTTCATACCAGACCACATGGGTTCAAATCCTGATTCTGCCACTAGGCAATATGTTACTTTAGCCAAATTACTTAATCACTGCTTTGGTGGGTATGCCTTCTATAAAATGCATGAGAAATAAACAATAAAAATAAACAACAGAAATAAAGTGGAAACACTGTATTAATATATACATATAAAATGTTCAGAACCGCATAGCATATAGGTGGTTACTGAGCTATTATTACAAAAAAATTGGCAAATGGATTACAATATTGCAGCTGCTTACCCCATGTTGTCAGTGTTTACTTGTTGCTATTTTTCTTTATAATGCACTCAAAGGCCTTTACAGCAAATGTATATTTCTGAGCTAACGAGTTTCGAATAAATTCAGATTACCCATTGATATCAAAATTAAAATGCCAAACATTTCTCCGGAGGAACAGCTCGTGTATGTTAAAGAATAATTACCACCATCTTCAGTTTATGGAATTGTCCACATACATTATTTCATTTTGAGCTTGTTTAATTTTAAAATTTTCAGTTTATTTAACGACCTGGGGAATACAAAATGAGTGAAAACTGAAAAAGAAATAGCAGCAGCATGGATCATATTACATAAAAATTTAACCACCAGTAGCATCTCACATTCAAATTACTGTGCTCTTTCATAGCATATATGACTGAAAAATAATAAATTATGGAAAAGGGAACTAGGAAATAACTGTATCAACATAGAATATCCTATCCTCTGCAAAGGCTCAAAATTTCTCTGCAGTGTCAAAGGCATGTCCTTCAATATTTAACTTTTTCACTCTTTGTTCCCCATCTCAAGTTGAACAATACGTTAATTACCCGATGAAGCATTATAATTACTCTAACAGCTCCCCTCTTACTTATAATTACTGCATCAACACTTTCTTTTTCATATGCTTCCATCTATACCTATTACATTGTCATGATGAAGACACATTAACATTATAATACCGCATAATTAGCTGATGAGCAATTAAATTATTCCACTGCTCTAGTTCCTCATTGCCAAGAGGTTGCTTCCAAGCTCTATTATCTCCTGTTTCTCTTCAGTTTGCTTTAGTGGTTCTTTTCCCAAAAAAAAAAAAAAAAACAAAGAGGCTCATAAACTGTATTCAAAGCATTTTGATTTCAAATTCAAAATGGATAAATGCTTAAGGTGGTGTTGGTCAAAGAAATAAATTGGTATTATAGACAAGTTTAATATTATTTTCATTTTCTTTCTATGATAAAGAATTGCAAATCTATGTAACAATAAAATGTTGAAGGATCTTGCTTTCTAAAAGCTGATTATTTTTGTTTTAAAAATTGAAATTTCGCATAATTTACAGTAAAATTGTGTAAACGATAGTAGATTCTATCTGAAATATAGCCTTCATGAATTATTTTATAAATACTTCAAATTAAGCTTGCACAGAAATGTGGAAGCTTTGAAGATTGTGAACATAAAATAAAATCATGTACTGATTGTATAACCAACTATGACAGTGTGCTCCCCACTGAAAGCAAGCAGGTGTATCACTGTATTCTTTTACTTCTTTTTACTTTATTACATATCAAAAAATCTATCCTTCTATCTGACTTGTCCAACTGGCATGAAATAAGCTTCCCTTAAGTGTCATGTTCTTTTTTTGTCATTTTAGTCTCTGTTCTTAGGAAGATTTCTGGGAGAAAATGGGTCTCTCTCCTTGCTTAAAGACTTATTTTAAGCAAGTAAATAAACTTTAGAACTAATTGGAATACAATTTTAATAACTCCACAATATTTGGCGTTCACGGGGTTTATTCACCGGCATCACTTGCTGCATCTGTACTGCAAACTAGCTCAGTTGTTTAGCTCATATTTTATAAGAGAACTAAATCTTTCTTAGATAATTACTTTGGAGAAACATTATGGGCTATGAAATAAAAGTGGAATTAATTTTACAAGGCCTATTTCAATAAAATCACTTCTGTTGTCTCAGCTTAGTTTCTTTAGCTGTGAGGCAGAGGAAAATTCATTGAGTACAATGGCCTCATATGCAGAAACTTGCCTTTCCACTGAGGAAAGTCAGATGGGCACTGCCAACGTCAAAAAACCATTTACAATTATTAATATCAATATACCTGGAAAGTAATGATGAACAAGTTACCTCTGACTGAGATAGGAGAATGATTAAGTCCTTGCTTAAGTAACAACTACTTCAGCTATAATCCTGTTACTTTCAAAGTCTTTAACCAGAATTTGATACTTGTAAACTGAAAAAGACTCATGCTTTCACAGGGATACTTGTTCATTTTGCCTCAGGTCAAGGATAATCTCGCAACCTCTGACAAAATGTGTTAGCACTGCTATTTGTTTTTGAATTGTGTTATGAAAAAAGTTTATGAACCATTAATGGACCAGAATCTCTATGTAGAATAGAGGTAGGCTGTACTCTGTATCAATTATAACTTGGTCTACTGACTGACATTAAAGTTCAAAATATCAAAATGCAATCAAGATTAACCCATGTTAGGGTTTTAGATAGAATGTTAGCTGGAATAATTTAAGACACTCACTCCAAATTATTAATGCTTTGTAGATAAGAATCATATATTGATTTTAATTATTTATATATAGTTAAAATGCCTACTATTTTCAGTGCTCATAAATAGGATTCCTAGTATGTACATTAACAGCAAAAGGGTATAGAGAATAAAAGCCTGGACCTTGAATCAGGCCCTGCTCCAACACTTACTATCTGTGTGACCTTGAACAAGTTATTTAATCTTCTTAAGCTTATTTTGCAGCTATAAAATAACAGCAGTACCTCTCTTGTAAGGTTACTGGAAGGATAAAATGAGAAATTTAATGTAAAGCACTTAGCACAGTGCCTAGCATAATGTGATCACTCAATAAATATTAAATAGTACCATTATTCACTATTATCAGCTTAAAGGTTATTTTTCTTTCCGTTCCTTGGAAAACACTTTATACAAAGTTCATAATCATCAAGTGCTATAATTTATCATAAAATATTTTATCTGGAAAATATTTTATTTACTTTTTTTTAATCCAACGGCTTTTATGTGCATTTTCTTGGGACATAAAATTAATTAGTGTCCAAGTCAGTATTAGATGGCAGTGCCTCCACTCCCGGTAGTATGTCTTTCCATTATACCTTTTTAAAAAGAGATTTGTGAAATACACATACCTGAAATTTAGTCTTTTAAAATATATATGTGAAATTTTAATCATATACACAAATTACAACATGAAAACAAAATCTGAATTTTTAACCACCTGTAGCCCATATAGATCTTGTCATTATTCAAGATATAAAACCAACAAGTTTATTTTATTTTATATAGGAAAACAAAATTCCTATTTCCAATGCTGATTTTTCTGCCACCTTTAAGTTCAAGTATTGAGTTTTTGCTAGCCTACTAAGCCCTCCTCCCCCTTTTAAACAGACAGTACCAGAATTACTGTATTTCTTTTACAGTAAATGATTATACCTAATGATTCCTGAAAACCTTCTATATCCAGGACTATTGGTTTTATATCGCAATGAATTTTAACATCAACTGTTTTTTGGAAATTCTCTCCCACATTCTCTTGAAGACTCACATACATTTTTCAACTACTAAGCATAAAACTTTTGATGGTAGTATTCAATACTTCAAAGGAATACAATATTTATGATTTGTTTAATGCCATCTGGATGACCTTATCGTCGCATCCCATAAAACCAGTATTTATGGTTGAGGGAACCTCAAAGATTCCCAAATTCTAATAATAGAAAAAAGAACCATAGATGGCCCTGAATGAAGCTGGGGAAACTTTTCCTCTCCTTGCCCCTTCCTCCCTTTGTTCTACTAATATGTGTTACCTGCTGATTTGGTAGGAAGCTACACAGATTAACAAGATGCTCCAAAATAGATAGTAATTCAATGTCATCAGTATCTGGCAGCAGTGGGGTGAAAGATCTAATAACAGGCCTTCCTCAGTTTGTTACCAATTATGTAATGATAGTAATATTGCCATCAAAAGCTGAAAATGCTTCATTCTCACTATAATTTTTAAATTAGTTATGTTACATGAATCTCACATAAAATTATTGATAATTCATTATATTTTCTCAGCTTGACCTCAGGGACGTGGATTCCCATTTGATGGTTAAACACAGTGCATGAAAATAAAAGCAACATTTTATTTTGGTACAGTATGATCGTCTGACTCTAATTCAGTTTCCAAACCCCATTCCCAAAAAAAGCATCTTCAGAAGATCCAAGCTGCTATTGAAGTTTTGGCCCCGGGCAGGGTTAAGTAAGAGTTGATAACATCTGGAAATAAGACTTAGCAGTGCCAACGTGAAAGGTCAATAAGAGTTAAGGCTGATAGATGAACATGAAAGGCTTCTTTCCCTGTTCTTATAGATGAGCCACTACTCTGCCCAAGAATAGCTTTTACAATCAAAGTTGTCTGCTGAAATAACCAAGAGTGACAATCAGCTCTTAACTTCAAAAGGGAACTTCACATTCCCCGACGTTTAATTTAAGAATGACCAGTGGTGTATCTCTGGCAGAGGTGAGTATCTGTAGCTTCATTACTAACCACAAGGACATAGATATCAAGCGCTTCTATTCTGTAGCATCTGTATATTCTATGGAATGGATAATCGTGGACTGTGGTATTCAGGCACTCTCTGATCGCAGCTACCACAATCCTCACCATCTACAGTCTGCTTGTGAAGAGGAGAATTTGAATAAATGAATAAAGATGATACATCCCCTGCACATTAACATTTTCTAGACATGTGAAACAGTGGAGAGAACCTGAGAAGGGTAGTTTTGAATAGAGATACAGAAAGTCTGAAAATGGAGAAACTTGCTTTTGATGAAATAGGATGAAAAACCAAAGGAAACAGAATCACAGCAGGTCAGTGCCGCAAGAGACCTAAGAGAAAAAAAACTAACATCTTCCCTTTACAGATGAGGGAACTGAGGCCCAAAGAATGCCATAAACCAAGTCTGCCAAATAGTAAATGGGAGTTCAGTTTTCTCACCGTTATGTATCTACATTAACAAAACTGGTGAGGGAGCTTTTGGTGTTTATAATTTAAATGTGTGCAGCTTTAAAAAAAAAATAAAGAAAAGTGTAAGATGGTCTAGATTTGACACTCCTACATAAATTCCTTCATATGCATATAATAATATCTGGCAATACAGCCAATTTATTTATGATTTATCTTCAAATTTATCAAATTAATATGAAATTCCACTATAAAGAAGGATTTTGTATTACAGGCCAGTGATTCTTAATTTTTCCACCAAATTGCCTATTTGCCATTGCAAAGGAGAAAAAAATTCCACAAACAGGGGATTCAGGGATCGTGGCACAAATCTGTCAGGTTTAATGGAGAAATTTCTTCAGAGAGTGATATATTACCTTAAAAGAGTCATGTGGCATTTTCTATTTGCTTGTTTTCATGGAAAATGATGTTTTCCCCAAAAAAGTTCAGGGTAAATTAATGCTGCAAATATGTACAAGGTTTGCTTTGCTAACCTTGCAGAATTCTACATATTCTCAGGAGTTCATATATCTTGTATATACCGATTATAAGCTATGTCCCTTTTCCTATTTGGGAGCCTATTATAGAAATAAGCACAAGTAACTGAATGCAAATATAATCCATACAGAAAGTGTTTTTTTCAAGTTCTCTGTTCCATGTAACAACAATTCATCTCCAAAAAGGAACATCATTTTAAGGAAAGAGAAAACTGAATTTTAAGTGCATATTTTATATTGTTGTCTTAAAGTAAAATAGGTAATACTTTTTAATTGCCTATCGCAATCATCTCTTACACCTAAACAAAATCCACCTATATTTGCATATTATTCAGGAGTGTTAACTCAAATATTTATTTATTTTGAATAATATTTGAGTATACACTGATTAATGAAATTTAAGTTCTAAATTATTCTGTTTAGTCTCAATGGCTCATCTAAAATAGATTTCTATAGGACAAAAGTATAAAATGTATTTCACAATAATCATAAAACTTTTCAAGGCTAGAAAGTACCTTCTTGTTCTCATTCTGCCATCTGTCCATGCTTAATGCTTCTGTACAATATTATTTTTTTAAACAAATATTCACAGAATGCTTGACATGCGATTATTCTAAAACAGATGTCCCTCTTTTCACAAGTTTAGAGTATAGATATCAAATAAAATAGTAAACAAACAAATAAATAACAAACTGTGATCGGTTCTCTGTAAAGAATTAAAACAAAGTGACATAATGAGACTGATGTGTGAAGACGGGGTTACGTTTTACTGGGTGCTCATGAGAGTCCTCTCTGAGATGCTTTTTAAGCTGAGCCCTAAACTGATAAGAAAAAACCATGAACATAAAATCAAAGAACAAAAATTTCTGGAAAATGAGATAGCTATTACAAAGGTCCTACGGCAGAGAGAAAGAGTGCCACACAGCTGAAGTGACACAGGCAAGGAAGGTGAAATGGTGTCAGAAAGATGGCAGAACAAAATACTGTAGGATTTCATTATTTTACAAAAGGGTACAGAATTTCGTTTTACTTTACGTACAATGGGGACAATGGAGTATTAAAGTAGTGGCGTGATGACACTATATAATGTATTTCAACTTTTTAAATCGTATTGACAATTGTATAAAGTAAGGATTATTAAGGGTTGTGGCCAGAAATAGTGAGGATGGTGTGATGGTAGCTTCTTTGGTTTGGATCAGGGTGCTGGTAGGAGACCTGGGGACAAGTACATGCATTTGGGGTACGTTCTGGAAGAAAAATCAATGACGCTGGCTGTTAGTTTGTATAGTGGTAGGTGAGGGAAAGACAGAAATCGAACATAATCCCTAGATATTCGGTTTAGACAACTATTGGAGTGGGCAGTAGTGGCATCATTTGAAGTGAAGGAAAATAGGAATAATTAGTTGGCACCGGGGAGAGGGGAGTTAAGAATTCTGTTTTGGTCATGTAACTTTTGAGATCTATATTCTGTATCAAAGTAAAGATGTCACATCAGCTGTTCCATATTTAAATCTGGAGTTGAAGGGAAGTAACATGGTGGAGAAGTATATTTGGGAATCATTATATATATATATAATATATATATATGTATATATATATTACATATATATATGTATTTACAATATATATATATATATATATATTAAAACTACGGGACTGGGTGAGATTATCTAAGGTGAATGTGTTGATAGGAAAAAAGGATATCTCTGAAACACTTCAACATGTAGAAAATTAGTAGAGGAAAGGGGTCTAGTAAAGAAGATGGAGACTGTCAGTCTTGTAGGCTTACCTAGTACAGTTGGCTCAGATGCTCTTACTGTACATTCAGAGAAGCTTTCAGGGAGTCCAAAAGAAATGTAATGACCTAGAGAATTATGTTTTTCCATCAGCTAGAATTTCTGTCAGTGCATTAATACTACAACTGTTAGGTACTCCATTCAGATTATTTAAATGTGAACACTGATAACAGCGATCTCCCTTCATCTTTTAAGACTTGAAAAAGTTTGAAAAAGCAATTCTCCTATTCCAATTGAACTGAATTAAATATATTTTATTAGACTATGTCATTGTCATGTTAGCTTACATAATTAACCTTTTTGATGATAGAGTATGCATTACTTTCTTAACTTTTAAAGAATTTAAGTATGAGGAGAAAAATAAAAATAGTTTAAAGGAACTATATTAACTATAGATCTTAAATAACATTGTTAAAATACACATTTAACACCTTTCTTCTTTATCTCCTTAATCCCATGAATAAAAAGCAAATGGCATAATATAGGATTCTCAATGGACCTGTATTTTCCAAAATCAGACAAGAGCCTAATAATGTAAATATAAATCTCTTAATTCAGTGTGTGTATCACATGGCTCTCCCATAAAATGCTCTGCACATATAATATTTTGTGCTTGCACTTTTGATGAAAATAATGAATATATTTCTACACCATGTTTTGCTAGATAAAGAATAAGAATAGCCCATGTGAGATGATGAGACAACACAATAAAATCAACTAATCAAATAAAATAATGGAGTCAGACTATAAAGATAAGTGCCTCAGGAGTTAACACAATCTAGGAGAAAACGTTTCATTTCCATAGAAATTAATAAAAATTATGAATTATTAAGGAAAGGAGAATTCATTGGAAAAGACATTTTAAAAAAGGTTTTGAGAAAATTAGCTGTATTTCACTCATATCCTACAAAACTTCAAAATAAAAGCAGTATAAGATTTTTATCCAATTAGAAATAATTAGCAAGTGTGCAATACAATGGGCATTTTCACAATCCTAGCAGAAATTGCAGCAACTCCCTGGAAAACATATCATTTTCAGACCTCAAGAACCTTAAAAATGGCCATATCTTTTGCTTTGGTAATTACACATTCTCAAATCTATCCTAGGAAATATTCATCATTGGGTACAAACAATTTTCTACCCAAGGACATTTTCTCAACATGATTTGCAATTGTGAAAGTTTGAAATGTTCTTAATTTAACAAAAGTAAAACGTTAAACGGCTACATCCATAGACTAGAATATTATACAGCCATTATAGATGTTTTGTTTGAAGAATTTTTAATGGCCTGTGAAAAGTTTATAATACAAAGCTTAATTTAGAAAATCAGTGAGCTTCTCTGAATATATATTGTGATTTGATCTGTGTGTGTGTGTGTGTGTGTGTGTGTGTGTGAGAGAGAGAGAGAGAGAGAGAGAGAGAGAGAGAAAGGAAGAGAACTATACCAATAATTTTTTTCTGGGTAATAAAATTGCATACATTTTTAAAATAATGCTCTTTATTTATTTTTGAATATTCCTGATTTTCTTAAACTCTAAATGCATGTCTTATGTAGTGAGTAAAGCATAAAACTAAAAACAAAATTAAGGAACAATGTAAATTTCCATAAGGAAGTCAAATAAGATAATGCCCAAAGCAATGTTGAAAGGCTTTGGCAACAGAAGAGCAAATGATACAAGAAAAAAGGACATGTTTAGTGATGTGATAAAAGCAGAAGTTAGAGTTTATAGAGTTGGAGAGTAAAGGCAGAGGTATGAAAGAGAGGCAGTCAGTGGGGATGGCCTTTTATGAAACTTGGCTATGAACAGCAAAGCAAATATAGGACAGGGAAGTCACCCTGTTAAGTCCAATTCTTACACAGGTCACTCAGTCATGTATGGGATTTGTCCTCAAGAAACATAAGATTTTACAGTGTTTTCCTCAATATTCTCACATTCACATATCCTAGCAAAGAGACTCAGGGAGAATGACCCAGCAAAATTACCTTAAATACAATACTTTCTGCCTACTTTGTTCAGGCTTCATACAAACATACAAGTTCTACAAATTTCCCCATCATCAAACTTGTCTCCATCTTGACTCCAAATTATATGTTTAAAAAAAAAAAAAAAAAGTTTGAGCAATTTTCAATACATATTCCTTGTTCTTATTAAAGCAGTAGCTGTTAAATGTACATTTAAAAGAATTTATAATCTCACTTTAACTAAAAGGAAAATTCAAAATATAATAGTCTACATAAAACTTCCATTTCTACACATATTTGATCATTTTTAATATATTAAAAGGAAGTTATGGAAAATTTTTCAAATTTGTTAATTTTAAGAAAAAAATACACATGGACACACTAAATGTAGGGAAAAAATGACCCCCCAAAAGTAATTACATACAATACAATAACTGAAAAATGTGAAAATGACACAAGACTCTACATCAAACAAAGAACATATCACTACACTGCCGTTTGGATAGATCATTCTCAGAATTTACTGAACAAATAGGTTCTATCTATAGAAAACTATATTTGAAGAACTTCATTACATCATATAAGATCCTTGATTCCAATTTGGCTGTTGACAAAGATGTCCTATAATCTATTCTAGACACAAAGCATTTACAAATAAATCACAGTATTCCTAATATTTCTGACCTAAGTACACTAGCCTTTGTTATTAATTTAAAAACTAAGTAAGACAAAAATAAAGATGTTGGTAAGCATGTATTTTTTATATAAAAGAAACAGGAATTTATTACATTTGCTTCCAAAATGTGCATGAGGGTTGAGGGTTATGGGAAGCAAGAGACACCCTGACAAGAGAAGTTCTCTGTGACAAAAAGATTAAACAAATTGAAATTATAGAACAAAATATTACCTTCTTTGTATAGAACAGAGCAAGAGTCGCCAGCCTATAAAGCTTTGGATTAACTCATTTCAAATATCAAATTATTAAATATGACTCATAAATTCTTCTCTTACTCATAATACTTTGTAGATTTCATAGTGAGTGCTTATTTATTATATTCTTTATGAAATAAGGAAAGCAGTCTACTTAGAACTTATGAGCAAATATCCACACCTTGATTTTTAAAGATGATGTAAGAACTAGGATGACATTTAGGTCTTTGATCACCAACCATATTCCATCATTTTGTGGATAGATGTGGACAGAGTATATATAAATAACATTCCAAACATGTAAAGTTTGTGTTAAATTAAAAATGATTTTCTGGAAATCGGCCTATTTAAAACACAGATTTGAATCAACTTGGCTGTCAGCATATTTGCCAGAAAGCTATAGTAGGAGCAGAGGGGAAAGTAAATTATTTCGATTTTATATTAAATTAAACTGATTACCTCAGTTGGGGGAGTGGGTTTGTGTGGGGAAAAAAAGAGAAAAAATTAATTGAAGAGAGGAGTGAGACAAGAACCAAGAATAAGGTGCATCCTCAAGAAGAGAGGATCCTACATTTCCATCAGAATCAAACTCCCATTCACTATTTGGCCATAGAAACAAGCAGAGGCAGATTTATCATAAAGTTAAATAAAGCGTATGCCTCAGAGTCCCTCACTTCCACAGGGGTTTTGTAAAAACCCTAAACCTAATGTTATGTGATAATTTTGTATTCTATTCATAAAATAACCTTCACCCCCATAGAGTACAGACTCCAAGCCTCTTAAAACATCAATCTTGTCCTGGAAGCAAATGAGAGAAAGAACTGACATAGCTGCATTTCAGTTTGATTTGCCATTGGGTTTAGACAGAATGTAGATAGATGTATTATAGTCTTCATGTTTTCAAGGTATGAATATGCGTATTCATTTCCTAAAGAAATAACTCAGAATATACTTTATATGTACCAAAGGAGGGTCTGGAAAACATAAACAGGCATTTTAAAGTTTCAATACATCTGAAGCTGGAATGTCAGCTGTAAAATATGTTGGGCCTTCAAATGGATTTGGGAATTATAGTTAAAATAAGAAGGATTAACTTCTATTGAGCAAGTCAAAATTGAGTTGACCCTCAGCAGACGAGTGAAAACAGGGCAAAGAAGTTGAGACTTTTTTTTTTTTAATTCATAGGAAGGTTCTCCCCAAAATCTTGGAGATTTGTTTTTTCTAAAAACAATACATGTAGTCATTTAATAAAGAATATATTAATAAAGATTATATTTCATTTTCTTGAATTGTCAACTTCATTAAAAGTGTTCTATATTGAATGCCAGTCTCAGATGAAATTAGTTAGAAAGAACTGTGAGAGGTTATTCTTTTAAGATCAAACACCTAGTGAGGTAGGCAAAATTCTAAGATGGCCCTGTTTTCTACCACCTGTGTACACATTCTACATAAACCCTTCTTCTTGAGTACAAACAGGACTTGAATATGATGATCTCACTCCATGATTATGTTCCTTTAAATGACTGAAGGGAATTTGCAGGTATAAATCAGTTGATTTAACTTAAATCAGTTGATTTTAAGTTAATCAATATGGAGATCATCCTGGGTGAGCTTAGCCTCATCAGATGAGCCTTACTTAACAGAAGAGAGAATCAAAGTCAGAGAGAAATCCTTGAAGAACCCAATGACCATAGTGTGAACTGCCTATGGAGGGGGCTATGTGATAAAGATCTAAGGGTGGCCTCTAAAAACTGAGAGCAGACCCAGACAATAGCACACAAGAAAAATGAGGACTTCTGTCCTACAACAAGGGATTGAATTCTGCCAACAGCAAGCGAGCTTGGAACAGAACCTAAAGCCTGAAATGAAAGTGCAATACAGGCAGATACTTTGAGGCCCTGAGCAAAACACCAAGTTAACCTATACCCAGACTCGTGACCAATGGAAACTATAAGATAACAAATTTGTGTTTTAAGTTGCTAAATTTGTGGTAATTTGTTATATAGCAATAGAAAATTAATGCATCTAGTTTTGGATTTGGGTAGAAATCTTTCTCCATTTCCATTACTCTCAAACACATAATTACAAACAGCATCTTTACAAACCATAATTACAGCATCTCTATTAAGGTTCTCTTTGGGAACATCCAACAAGCAATATGTAATCTATTTAAGGGCTATTGATTCTGCTCAACTTTTCACTTGTACAAAAAATAGCTGAACCTATACGAGATACTTTTGAATACTTTTTCCAAATTAATTTTTCACAGCTTTGTTTCCTTATTATTTCTTAGTGTTGCCATTTGTATATATGCCTGATATTGGTAACCAAATATATATTTGTATGTTCTAGTCTGTTATGAGTTGGGAGACTAGAGAATGATGCTTGCTTATATTACAAATACATGAGAATACTATGCCATAAACTAGGATATAACAATCTCTGAACTTAAAATAAATTACCCTTTTTTCTGCATACGTCTCAGCATTTGAAGTTGCCAGACGAAAATGACATATGTTTAAATGAGGAGATAATATTATAAGAATACCAATTGTTGATGTTAGCTTTTTTTTATTGTGATTATTATCTCCAATGAAAGCGCCTTACTAGGCAAAATGACTGGATAAAAAGTAATGTCTGTCCTCAAATGGTCTGCACTCAGGTGAGTCTAATGAGTCAGAGAAACATGTATGGGCTTTTTACAGAACTATTTCACCTCAGATTGCAAATCAGAAAGGCAGGATGTGTTGTTATCTAATAGTTTCCAAGTCTACATGTCACATATAATTTACTGAGTCAGTAATAGAGACTGTGTTGTGATTTACTTTTCCAGTAGTCGTACTTTCGGTAAAAGGTTAAGAAAACATTACAGATAAGGACAGTAAAAAATACATACTATCAGGGAATGGAATGGTGGGGAGGTAAGCTAGAGTCACCTTTTGAGAAAAATAGAAAACATTCTGATAACAGATTACTGCCAAGTTTCAAGTTTCCAATATTCATATCTTTCAAATTTACTCCTCATGCTTTTATGCTGTCTTTTTTTTTTTTTTTTTTTTTTTGCTTTTTCTTTTTGTAGAGTGTGTTCTATGCACTTCCTGAACCAAGACAGGGTACCTCTATCTGAATAACTCCATGACTAATTCAAGTTCTCAGTTCTGAAAAATTCCTGCCACAAAGTTTTGATTTAGGGTATCTAGAAAGATTTCCATTTACATACAAGTAGCCACTTTCTACAATGCACACATATTAATGCACAGGTCTAATACAATCACTTTATTTTTTCAATCAATACTATTATTTCAATCACTTTATTAATACAATCAGCTTCCTTTTTGAATAAGAACATTTTCATTTCCCCTTTTGTTAGCAGACACACAAAGTGATAAAAATGATGGGTGCTTTGTTACCATCCTGCTGTACTCAACAGTCATCCTGATTTCACTCTTTTTGTCCCCCGTTAAGACTTAAATGATCTTCTTTGTATAGCGCTGGGTGGAATATCATTTTAAAAAAATAAAATAAAGGTGGAATATTTAAAATGGCATTAATGCTGCTTTGTTGACATCTCTTCTGGAATAAAAGAGTTTTAAAAATTGTGATTATTATCGTCATTGAAAGTCCCCAGTGTATACATTTCACGATAAACTTAAGTATTACTGTTTGGATTATCTGAGCTAGTATGAAAAGAAAGTGGACTAGACTTATTATTAGGGTGATAAGGAATGCTGTATCTTTCTCACTTTTGTCTATTTTTTTTTTTTGCTTCTTTTTCTGATAAATAAGAATCCCATATTTGTTTTCTGTTTCTTTAAACCTAAGATCCTTAAATAATGAGTGTAAAATAACCACTACTACCAATACCAACGCACCTCCAAATAATGGGGATTTCTGCCTTAATAACAAGAGAAGGTTCATTTGCAAGCGACCATAATAGACAACAAAGAAATGTAAAAGAGCAGCCTTTTGGTAACAAAGCAGTACTGTAACTGGAATAACAATCTGTCTCCAGAGAACAAAAGCACCGCCAGAAGGAGCCCAAGTGTTTGCTCTTTGCCAACATTCCCCCCAAATCTGCAGACAGGTTTAGAAAGAATGTGGACACCTCCTATTCAGAAATTAAAGGGGGATCTTTTAAGCTTTGAAAGGTAATATTTGGGTTGTGTCAGAGCCTACTACTTTATTTCTTTGTTCTGCTTCTGATTTCATATTGACATACAAATACTCTTTAGGCAATTTCTTTAAGTGCTCTAAGAATTAAATGTATAAAAAAGCTTTAGACAAAAGGATTAAAAGTGAGGCAAAAGGAAAAATTGTTATATCAACTGAGAGGTTTTGTTTAAATAGTATGAAGTCATATAGCGTGTTTTTTTTTTTAAGGTCCCCAAATACACATTAAAGAATATTTTCAACAATACTCATAATATATTTAAAACTAATGTTATTTTTGCCTTCTACATAACATCATTTCTAACAGTAGCTCAAATGAGAAAGTTACTGGATTTCTCCATTGACAACAAAATACTTTCTTTCAGTAATCATGGAAACATAGGAATTTAGTAAGACATTACACCCAACCTAAAGAAAATCTCATACAAAACAACTTTAAACTGTAATGTTATCACCTTCTCCACACTTCCCAATTCTTTCTCCTATGGAGTTTTATTTCCTCTTTATTTGCAAGGTTAAGGTTTACAGTGGTCTAAATTTTATTAGCACTTTAAATATCATTATCTATTATGGTTTTTAGAATCATAAAATCCTGCTAGTTTTATATGTTTAATAATTACTTAAATACCATGATGTTGGAGTGCTACAAAATAATACATAGGTAAAATAATAATAAAAATTTAGGCCAGAAAGTCAGACAGACTTAGGTTCAGATTCTGACCTTAACACATACAAAATTTGTGGCCTCAGCTTTCCTATATACACAATCGAAATAATACTTAACAAGATTACTGTGATTGTCTAAAAGTTACCTCACACTTATCTTTTTTTAAAACCATATACATCATTTCCTTCTCCAAATCTGGTACTTCTCCAAAATGAGTATTTTCATTAAGGGACGAAATTAGCTCCATAATTTTCCCAGTAACAATCCAGACTCATCATGAGTAATTCCCATTGGTCTAATTTAAACATCCAGTCCCCCAGAAGGGGTAATGTTCCTTTTGATAATATCTTGGAAGTTCTACTCTTTCCCATCCCCATGGCCACCTTCCCTTTCTAGGCACAATTATTTCATAAAAACTGCCCTTCACCTTCTTAACTGGCCTCGGCTCCTCCAGCCTTGCCCCTCTCATACCCATTCTTCACTCTGAACCCTTAGTAATTAAAGGGTGAAAAATTAAAAAAATTAAAAAACCAACAAAAAAACCTATGTGATTGTGCCACTTGCCAGCTTAAGATTTCCCTTTGCTGTTGAAACAAGCAACTTAATATGGTTCACAGGACACCCCAAGACTGACCCTTCTTCTCCCTCCAGTGTACCTCTTCCATTCTTTGTCTCACAGTTAGTTCCCCAGATTTCCCAAGCAATCTGTCAGGTCTATTTCTCTGCCTGGAAGACTTGCTTCTCTATGGGGATAAATCCTACACATATTCAGGTTTCAAGTATCACTTCTTCAATAGACTTTTTATGGTAAGGTTAGCCTAAATCACACTGCTTTCTTAACAAACAGTACTGAATTAATTTTAAAAAGTCGCTCATCTCCAACAGAGTATAGAGATGAATGGAAGGGAAGCTGTCAGAGAACAGGAGAAGGGAGAAAATGGGGATTTTGACACATAATGTCTATAGAGTAACCTCCATTCCCTCCTTCCTTCACCTCAAGTGTAGGAGGTCTACATTAGGGAGGAGGAAAGATAATATAATTCCCACCCCAGAAATTAAGAGGTAAGAACAGACTAACTGCTTTTATGATAGGAACAGTCTGTCTTCTCTCTGGGTCTAAGCAAAGAATGCAATTTTTTTTTTTTTCATTCACTCAACAACTTTATTTTTAACTTCTTAGTTTGAGATAATGAAGATTCAAATGCCTTTGTAGGAAAATAGAGATCTTGTGTATCCTTTTTTTTCTCACTCTACTGAAGTATAATTGACAACGAGAAATTATATATTTTAAGGTGTACAACCTGCTGATTTGATATGCATTGAGAAGTAACCACCACAATCACAAGCTAATTAACATATCCATCACTTCATAGCTACCTTATATGTGTGCGTGTGTGTTATAAACACTTAAGATCTACCATTTTAGCAAATTTACACCACACAACATAGCGCTGTTAACTATAGCCATGCTGTCGTACATTATATTTCCAGAACATTTTCCTCATTTATAACTGAAACTTTGAAAAACCCTAACTAACATCTCCCTATTTCCTTCTCCATCCAGCCCCTGGTAACCACTATTGTATTTTTTGCTTCTATGGGAATGTTTCCCATGGAACAGATACTGACCACAGAGGATACAAAGAAAAGATCTTCCAGACCTGCCCCAGAGGACAACTTGGGAGGGAGATGGATTCTCATGAGCAGGGTACTGGGTAGAGTGTGCCATCATCAAAACAGAAGTTGGAAGGACTGGACAGCCCAGGGAGTGGAAAACATCCTTAGTGTCAAGAGTTTCCACTGCAGGGGAACTTATTGATTGGAATATTGAAAGTCTCAGGGCAGGGATTTTTTCTTCAGGCAGTCCTCAGGTCATCCCCAAGGAAGAGATTTGTGTGCTTCTACTTCCCCTCTTCCCTTTTAAATGCCATCCTTATAGGGGTGAAAGCTTGAAGACAGAGAGAGCAGGAAGAGAGAAGCTACCCACATTTCTTTTTGGAAGACAGTCTTTGCCAAACAGTGGCCTTATCTGGCAGAGAGGAAGGAGAAGTTTCCTTTTCAATGAAGACTAAGTTATTTATGAATATTGGGAATAGAGACGCTTAATTGAGATAGTCACTTACAGGTGAATGTAGAATTGCTTAGTATCTCAGAGTGAGGAAAAAAGTCATGGGTACCCTGATCAAATTCGCACCCAGGGACAGAAACAATGCCACCAAATGAATGTTAAACAAACAATGGGAAACAACAATCATGTTTTCCTTAGGTCATGATTTGTGCTTTCCAACATTCATTATACTTCAATACAATATCTATTTCAATATCCATCACAACAGTCCCTAAAATTAGTCATGGTGGAAACAGTATTGTGAGGAGTGGGGGTAGGTATGGGTGGGAACTATAAGGTAGACCTGCAACATAAGTCCTAAACACATTAGATTAAGTTTCCTTTACACTGTTAAAAAAATATCCCACCTGTCAAAGTTACATATTAGTATTGTGTTTTAGATATACTCCTTATGAGGAGCAATCAGAATCCATTCTAAGTATTTTCATATTACAATTTATTTTTTATGAATAGTATAAAAAACATAATCTGTCTTTCCTCAAAAACCTATATGTACATTAATTGCACAGGATGTAGAAATGACTGCTTTTCTAAAGATCTATATCTACGTATCAATAAATTTGAAATTGAGACAAAATATACTAGTTTAAATGGAATCTTAACTCTACTGACTACAGTCTCCTTCTTGCTCTTCCTTTTTTCTTTCTCATCTTCACAATTATTTAAGAAAGGAAATTCAGTGTCTTAGATCGAATCTACTGCAAAATATCCATGACCAGGTTGATAAAAAAAGATGTAAGTTTTCTAAGGGGACTCTCGCTTTGGAACCAGACTGGCCTGTGCAAGATGTGGTCTTCACTATTTCCTAGCTCCATAAGAAATCAGTTAACTATCTTAAGTGTCTTTGTCCTCATATGTTAAAACTTAGGACTATAGAACATACATCACAGAGTTATTGTGAAGATTAAATGAGACGCAATACGTAAAATGTTCAGTGCATTGCCTAACAAAATAGAAGTTCTCATATATATCCACAGAAGACCTATTTAATAGCAGAATTAAATTAATAATATGCCCTTGACATATTATTTAGGCAAATATAAAACTTTTTTAAAAATATTTTTTCCATTCAAACCAGGTAGCTTACTATAAAGCATGATAATTTATTCCCATGTAATTTTAAAAAGAGTAAAAACAGTGTAAGAGTGATGTGTTCCACCAAAACCAAATAGATCATTTAGAACAACAACAAAACATTAAAGGAATTACTACTAACACAGGAATAATTTTTTATAAGTTTTATAAGGTCCATGAATTTAAAAAGCATTTAAATGTAAACAATATATACATAAAATACATATAATACATACAATATATTATAAAGACATTGTCTAAAATATTTGAGGGAAAAATGAGATAGTCAATAAATAACTGTGGATAACTGGCTAACTGGATAGCCATTTGGGGAGAAGTCATGATTACTACCTCACTAGTTAAACATAAATACATTTCAGATGTTAAAATGTAGCACATGAAACGAGAAAACATTTAAATACTAAAAAAAAAAAAGTAAATGCACATTTTTAGTCTTGAGATTTTATCACCACTTAAAGAATGACATTAAACCTACTAACCATAAGGAAAAAAAATTATAGAATTGAGAACATAATAATTAAAAATTCATAGATGGCAAAACAAACAAAATTAAAATCTAATAAAATCAACCAACTAAACAAAAAAGCCATAAATAGGTTAAATGTAGAACCCCAAATAGAAAAATTGTACACATTGCTCTTGCATAATCATAGGAGCTAGGGATTAATTGAGAGAGTAGTGTGAGTTGTGGTTTAATTATGATTTTCCAGAGGACCCCATCTACCGGTTGCTGATTATCTGAATGGCTTTTGAATGGCCTTCCTTAGGAGAGGAGCTATTAAAGAACATTAAAGCTAGAGGTGACTTTACAGATTATCTGGTTTACTCTCTGCATTTTACAGACAACATAACTAAGACTTGGTGGAATTAAATCACTTACTATAATAGAAATATGTATAAGATGCAGTAAGAAGAGGAGAAAAAACAAAAAAAAAAAACAAACAAAATCCTCCCTGATTGGTGAACAAAGAGGTCAAAGAAATCTTTCTTGAGGAGAGGGTATTCCAGTCAAATTCAGAAGGATGAGTAATAATGCCCCTGAAGGACAAAACAAAACAAAACAAAAAAACAAAAACAACAACAACAAAAAGAAAAACATACAAAGACCTGAGGCCCAACACAGAATTAAGTCTAGCACACTGAAAGCCATCAGGTATAACTGCAGAATATAGGGTATCAGTGGCGCTAAATGACATTTAAAATTTGGGCCATGTGCTAAATATGTGTGAGCCATGCTAAATAATTCTGACCTTGTCCTATAGTTGATGGGAAATCCGGAAAACTTTTATAATAAGGGACTACCATCATGGGGTTGATGTTTTAAAAAAGAACTTTGGTGGCAGCTTAAAGGGTGGATAACAGGAAAGAATTTGGAGATTTAAAAAGGCAACCTCTCCTTCAGGATCCTGCTGAAATATTCCACTTGACCATCTGGGATTTCTATTGACAGATCACTCTTCCTTCCCTATTTCCTCTTTGCATTCTGTGTAGGTTCTACTGTTTTATGCATTTGTTATATTGACACATATAAATTTCTAGCTTTCTGAATAAAATTGGTGTCCCAAGAAGGGATACGCTTCATTGAAACACTTGCCACCAAAAAAATAAAACTCTCCATATAACCTGAATTAAAACATTCATTCAAACAACACATGAGGGTAGGTTCTCTATGAGCTTTAAAAAGAAACAATGCCCACATTCTATGCCAGTGAACTTTACGTTTAATATAGCATATAAATAAGTACCTAAAATTTAAGACTCTGTGAGTGTATATTATATATATCTGTATATGTACAGATATAGATACACACACACACACACAAACACCCACACACACCACACACACACACATATATATGGTGCCAAGAAAATATATGCACATTTTAAGAAAGGAAAACTGTATTAAAATTGTAATACTCAGTATATACTGATAACAAAAGATGAATACAAGTCACATTTGACTTCTGCGATTACAAGAGGTGCTCAAAGTGGTTACCATCAGCGTCCAGACATTTCTGACTATGGCAAACTACTGCTTGAGCAATGTGGACCCAGTGTCCACTTGTATACATTTTGGCACCCCGTATTGAAGTATGACAATTAAGTTTGAGAACTTACTACAAGAATGTTGCTAACCTTTTTTGATATCAGAGGAATTATTGATTGTGAATTTGTACCAACTGGACAAACAGTTAACCAAGTTTACTATCTGGAAGTGCTGAAAAGGCTGCATGAAAAAGTTAGAAGACCCGAACTTTTCACCAATTCATGACTCTTGCATCACGACAATGCACCAGCTCACACAGCACTGTCTGTGAGGGAGTTTTTAGCCAGTAAACAAATAACTGTATTGGGACACCCTCCCTACTCACCTGATCTGGCCCCTGATGACTTATTTCTTTACCTGAACATAAACAAAATATTGAAAGGAAGACATTTTGATGATATTCAGGACATCAAAGGTAATACGACGACAGCTCTGATGGCCATTCCAGAAAAAGGGTTTCAAAATTGCTTTGAAGGATGAACTAGGCACTGGCGTTGGTGCATAGCTTCCCAAGAGGAGTACTTCGAAGGTGACCATAGTGATATTCAGCAATGAGGCATGTAGCACTTCTTCTAGGATGAGTTAGCGAATTTAATTGTCTGACTGTGTGTGTGTGTGTATGTGTGTGTGTGTGTGTGTGTGTGTGTGTGTGTAAAACAAGACAAAAGGAGATACAGGCACACAAATGAGGAAGGGTACAGTGTTTACTTTCACAAACTGGAGAACAAAATAACACTGTAAAGAAGCCGGTATTTGAAATAGGCTTTGACACAGGCAGGATTTGAGTACAAAGTGATTTGGTAGAAAACAGAAGAGAGAAGAAGGCATAGCACAAGCAAAGGCACTGAGATTAAAGGAGAAGGAGGAGAAGAAGAAAATGAAGGAGGAGGAGGAGGAGGAGGGAAGAAAGAAAGAAAACAATAATTTCTTAATGTGAAATATCCTGTTAGTATTGGAATTTCTCTGATTTCTGTCATTTCTGTGATTGCTGTTAGTAGTTTGTTGGTTTGAATCCAGATTCAAAGTTACAGAAACATTGTGATTAGCTGATGTAGCCAATTAAGTCTTTTTTAAACTATAGATTTGACATATATAATTTCTTTTTCTTTCAACTTGTCCTATTTTCTTTCATTGACATGATAAAAGACAGTTTACTCAATCATCTAGATGGTTTTACTACTCCCCCTTCTAGAGAAAGCACTACTAAGGGGTTTCTCACAGGACTTTAGATACAAGTATTTGTTCACTGAATTTATTCTAAAAAGGTGTGTTAAGACAGACCTTCTCTGAAATGTACTTTGCCACTAATGACTATTTATTATGGATAGAAAGCTATGTAAATTTGGTGAATGAATATTTTAAATACCTGGTGTCTGAGTGTTAAGGGTTAAGTTCATTTTACTAACCTTTTTCTTTGTAAGGTAGAGATTTCAGTTTGTGTGGCCAAATCTTTGACCACATTAGAGTGAACCATTTAAAACTGCCTACAAAAAAAAGCAATTTCATTGGTTAAATCTAATAGAAATTAAAATGATTTGGTTCCCACATAATTTAGTATAATCATATTATTATCTATAGTTATCTAACATATTTGATATGACATATCCCCATGCATTAATCAAGCAAATTTATAAATATCTACATTATCCAGATTACTTTTCAAAGACAGATCACTGCTTTAATTACTATATAATTCTCTGATTCAGTGTTAAATTTGTGCTTAAAAGGCAACTGGAAATATTTGGCAAGAATTGAGAAAGGGAAAGGAACTGAAAACTCTGAAAATGTCTATAATGACTTAAACCAATCATATACTATTAAGACCCCTCTGGGATGTCAAGGTCAAAATAAGTGAAGCTTTTCACTGCTCATCAGTGCAAGTCAGGGAGCAGAGTGTAGTCACTTTCTAAGAAGTATTACCAAACCCCATAGAATCAGGATTAATTTACAGAACTTAATGCTCAGCTGAAAGAAAAATGTGCTTGTTCTCAGTGAAATGAAGATGAAGGTGCATGTAACAATCATAGGTCAGAACTGGAAATTATTTAATAAGCAGTCTGGTTGGAAGCAATTGGTCTCCAAGGAATGTTAAGCAATTTTCCCTCAATTTGAGTTAAACATCATGCCAGAAAAAAGAACTCTAATGACGAGTCACAAAGTAACTGCTGAACAGACTTCTCAAAAGAATATTTGAGATGAAAGTAGCCAGTGTTACTCATTTAATTAGGGCTTAAAAGACTCTTACTCTGGATGTGGAGCAACAGGAGTAAATTTGAAGCCTTCTGGTTGGCTCTGACTTGTACACTAAACTCCTTAAGAATATATATAGATCAAAAGGGTTTTAAAGGAAGCAGAGTGACTTCCCTGGAAAGCCACAGCTGCTCAATAAACCTCGACCTCAACAGCCTTCGTATCTCAGAAAAATAAAATTGGTCTTGGCTTAATAGGGAGAATGGTTGGTAAATAAGGGGGGAATAGTATCCATGTGTCATACTCTAGGAAATTAAGCATGAGTGTATGGGACTGAAATAGCAAAATATGGATCTCAGATTTCCAGCTAAAAATATCATAAACTCAGCAATGTGATATACCCCGAAGTTACAGTCTGACAGTCTTAACATGTGCAGTAGGAAGAACCTAGTGCACTTGAGAGTTATCCAGGAATTAAGTTATTCCAAAGTCCCTCTAATACTTTCTAATTCTGATCACAACACCCTCTCTGTGGCTATTGTAGCAATTGAGCAAAATTCTGAACATGTGAATACACAGATACAGAAAACATTTTTTTGAGGAGTAAATATGATCTTCTTTTAGCATTACTAGATTTTACTATATTCTATATTCAGCTTCATTTCCAAGAGGTACCCAGGTAAATTATAGCAAAGAACCATTTTGCCTTAGGCATGTTGTTTCAATAGAAAAGACATCAGTTTGGTAAGAAGGTATATCATAAATTCATTTCTGTGATTTTTCTGTGATCACTGAAAAATCATTGAAAGTCTCCATAACTCAGTTTTAAAATTATGGTAGATAAATATTATCAAAAGCTACAGAAATTCCAAGGAAAATGATGCCCAAGAAACCATCAAGTTGTTTTTTGTTTGTTTGTTTTACATTGTGAAATGACATTGGAGAGATTAACACAATGAGAGTAACTAGGAATGAAATCAAATTGTATGGACTTAAGGATGTAGGCAGTGATAATATAGAATCATCAAAGATAACCATTTTGAGTTCTGGTCAAGATGGAGTAGGTAAATGCTATGCTTGCCTTCTGCCATGACCACATCAAAATTAAAACTAAACTACAGAACAACCATCATTGAGAATCACCTGAATTCTATCTGAACAGAAATCCTATGACTAAGGACATACAGAAGAAACCACATTGAGATTGGTAGGAAGGGCAAAGACACAAAATAAGCAGGTCCTACACCCATGTGTGGTGTTTAAGAATCGGGAGGAATATCTCAGCTGCATATGTCCCCCCTAAGGAGTGAAGGGTTCCAGCCCCTCAACTTCTTCCCCAGCCCAGGGCTCCAGTGCTGGGAAAATAAATCCTCACAAATTCTTGCTGTGAAATCCAGTGGACATTGTGGCTGAATGGGACAGAGGGTGGCTGGAATCCTAGGCACTCCTCTTAAAGTACTGGTTTATGGACTTACTCACAAGCTCACTTGTTCTGAGCTCCAACACTGGGGCAATTGCTCAAAAGATGACAAGGACATATGAGGAGGAACTGAATTATCTGGCTCTGTTCTGGTGATTCCCTGAGACCCCATCCTACTCAAATTGCAGGCCCACCCAAGCATCTTCCAGTAGCTTTCCTTGGCTTATTTTGTTGACTTTCTGAAAATCTCTCAAAGCTTCACAAACCTCACACAAACAACACCTGTTTTTGGTGAGCCCCATACCTCTTGTTAAGCAGCCCCAAACCCAGCACTAGTGGCAGCCAGCCTCATTTCACAGCTTAGCCTTTCCCAGGTACCTCCAGGCCAAGCACAAGTAGCAACCATCTTCAGATCACTCTGTAACTCATAGCAAATAGCTCCAGGCAGGGCACAGGTAGTGGCTGAAATTGACCTGCAACAGAGATACTCCTAAGAGACCCCAGAACCAACACACCCAGTGGCCAACTTCAGACCATACAAGAGCATCTCCCAACCCCCTCCACAAATGACACACCCAAAGGGCAGAATTCACATGTACCAAAGCCCTTCTACAGTGAATCCTGCTTTGTAGGGTCAGCATCTGCATAACAATTCCTCCACTGTAGTCACAACCAGTCCTTGCAACCAACCAGCCTGAGGGTCAATCCCTCCCAATGACATGCATATGGCAATACAGGCGCAACTACAAGAGGAGGGCACATACACCACATATAAGGAACACACCTGGAGCATCCTGCTCAGGTGACCAGGGAGATTGCACCACTGGGCCCCACAAGACATCTACTAGTTAAGGCCAATCTACCAACATTGGGAGACATAGCAACTCTACCTAATACATAGAAACAGAGGGAGGCACACAAAATGTGGAGACAAAGCAACACGTCCCAAATGAAAGAACAAAAGAAAGTTCTAGAAAAAGAACTATCATGTTACCCTGAAAATAAGACCTAGCTGGACAACCAGCTCTAATGCGTCTTTTGGAGCAAAAAGTAATATAAGCCCCAGTCTTATTTTACTATAAGACCAGGTCTTATAATATAAATATAAATATAAATATAAATATAAATATAAATATAAATATAAATATAAATATAAATATAAATATAAATATAAATATAAATATAAATATAAATACTGGGTCTTATATGAATTTTTGCTCCAAAAGACACATTAGAGCTGATTGTCTGGCTAGGTCTTATTTTCAGGGAAACAGGGTAAATACAACGGAGAAAAGCAATCTGTCAGATGCAAAGTTCAAATAATTAATTATAAGGATGCTCAATGATCTCAGTAAGAACTACAACAAAGAGACAGGAAACATAAAAATGGACAAAGAAAACATAAAAAAGACCCAGTCAGATATACAAATAAAGAATATAATGACTGAAATACGGAATATATTAGAGGGACTCAACAGTAAATTAGATGCAGTAGGGGATCAAATCAGTAATTTAGAAGGTAGCAGAAAACATCCAATCAGAACAGAATAAAAGAAATGAGGATAGTTTAAGGGGTCTCTCGGACAACATCAAGCATATCAACATTCACACAGGTGTCCCAGAAGAAGAAGACAGAGAGAGCAAGGAATTAAAAACCTCTCTGGACAAATAATGACCAAAAACTTCCCTAACCTGGCAAAACAAATAGACATACAAGCCCAGGAAGCACAGAAAATCCCAAACAAGATAAATCCTAAGAGGCCAACACCAAGACACATCATAATTAAAATGTCAAACACTAAAGACAAAGAGAGAATCTTAAAAGCAGCAAGAGTAAAGCAGTTAGTTATCTACAAGGGAGCTCCATAAGACTGTCAACTGATTTCTCAACAGTAATTTTGCAGGCCAGAAGGGATTGACACAATATTCAAAGTGATGGAAAGATGGAAAGGCCATACAACCATGATTACTCTGCCCAGCAAAGCAATCATTTAGATTTGAAGGACAGATAAAAGCTTCCCAGACAGGGAAATGCTAAAGGAGGTCATCACCACCAATCCAATATTACAAGAAATGTTAAAGACTTCTATAAAAAGAAGGAGAAAAAAAAGATTAAAAATATGAATAATAAAATGTCAATAACTACATATCTATCAACAATTACTTTCAATGTAAAGGGATTAAATGTTCTAATCAAAGACACAGGGTGACTGAACAGATGAAAAAAAAAAGACCATTAAATATGCTGTGCACAGAGATTTACTACAGATCAAAAGACACACACAGACTGAAAGAAAAGGGATGAAAAAAGATATTTCATGAAACTGGAAATGAAAAAAAAAATTGGCGTAGCAATACTTACAGTCAAGGCTGTAACAAGAGACAGAGAAGGACCCAGTTATCCCCCTTCGGGGTATTTATGCACAGAAACCCAAAACACTACTTCAAAAGGACACGTGCTCCATATTTTTGTTGCAGCATTATTTACAACAGCAAAGATACAGAGGCAACCTGGGTGTCCATCAGTGGATGAATAGATAAAGAAGATGTGGTACATATATACAATGGAATATTATTGAACCATAAAAAAAAAAAAAATGAAATCTTGCCATCTGCGACAACATGGTTGGACCTAGAGGGTATTTTGCTAAGTGGAGTAGGTCAGCTAGGAATAAACAAATGCCATATGACCTAACTCATATGTGGAATCTAAAAAACAAAATAAATGAACAAACAAAACAGAAACAAACTCATACATACGAAGTCTGACAAGTAAGTTCACAAACTTGTTTCAACGATGTTGCTAACCTTTTTTGAAATTAAAGGGATTATTCATTATGAATTTGTAACAACTGGACAAACAGTTAACTAAGTTTACTATTTGGAAGTGCTGAAAAGGCTGTGTGAAAAAGTTAGATGACTTGAACTTTTCGCCAACAATTCATGGCTCTCGCATCACAACAATGCACCAGCTCACGTGGTACTGTCTGTGAGGAAGTTTTTAGCCAGTAAACAAATAACTGTATTGGAACACCCTCCCTACTCACCTGATCTGGCCCCCAATGACATTTCTTTATCCAAAGATAAAAGAAATAGTGAAAGGAGGATATTTTGATGGCATTCAGGATATCAACGGTAATTACAATGACAGGTCTGACGGCCATTCCAGAAAAAGAGCTCCAAAATTGCTTTGAAGGGTACACTAGGCCCTGGCATCGGTCTTCCCAAGGGGAGTACTTCGAAGGTGACCATAGTGATATTCAGCAATGAGGTATGCAGCACTTTTTCTAGGATGAGTTCACAAACTTAATTGTCCAAAATTTGATAGAGAACAATTTGATGGTTGCCAGACAGGAGGGGGGCTCTTGGGTGGGTAAAAAACGGATTAAGAAGTACAAATTGCAGTTATAAAATAGTCATGGGGGCAAAAAATATAGCATAGGGAACACAGTCAATAATATTGTAATAAATATGTATGGTGAGATGGGTACTAGATTTATTGGGGTAATCAATTTGTAAGTTACACCAATATCTAATCACTATGTGGTAACCTGAAACTAATATTGTATGTCAACTGTGATTGAAAAATAAAAAGAAAAATACTTTAAAAAAAAGACAAGTCAATACACACACACACACACACACACACACACACACACACACACATGATTTGAATCTTCAAATCAGTACAGAACCAAATGGAGTCTTAGGGTCATCTACTTGACCTACTGAATTTTATAGACACAGAAAATAAAGCCAACAAGGAAAATGTCTTCTACAAGGTCAAATGCTCCTAAGAGGCAAACTTTGGGTCAATCCCAGCTTTCTTAAGTTCAATCAAATATTCTTACCACTACACCATTTGGATAATCCGAAAGAAAAAAAAGAGGGCAGGGGGAGCAATTACAGTAGATTTAAAGTTAATTAAATATATTATTTTCTGAAAGTTTTTTGTTATCTTGAAAGACCAACAATAAGACTTAAGAGTTCTGAGATACTGCAACCTGCTGATGGAATATTTAACATCTGTCATGAGCTATCATTAAGTGTGTAATTCTTCACTAAAATGAATTGCATTGCAGTTGTATGCTAAAACAAAGACTGTTCATTTAATATTGTATACATTGGCAAACAAAATGGATTTCTGCACAAAAAATAAAATGTTAAAAAATTAGTCTACTGTCCTATAGGGGGTGGAACTTCAAGTACGATGGAGTAAGTAGCTCTTCAGACCCTCTCCCCAAGCAAAACAACAATATAACTGGTGAAAATCATTAAAACACAGACAAACACAATCATTTGAAGTATCTGGATACTGTCCTAAGGGCACAGTGCAAATGGGGAAACATTCATTCTCGAAAATCTACCAAATCTTATAGTAACAGAGAGGATCTGTGGAATCTGAGCCATTACTGGCTTCATTCCTTGCACCTCAGCTCTGTTACAAAAGTTCTATCAGAATTATGTTCAGCTTCCTCTCCTCCCAGCTCCCAGTCTAGGTCTACAGTTTTATCCTGGGAGAGGCAGACTGCTTGCATTCTCATCCTCCCACCCCACCCGACTGAATTTCAGAAGCTCTGTTTTAGATAGTCACAGCTGAGAGGACCAAGTCTCCCTTTCCCCCACTCAGCCCCCACTGATAGGGTCCAAGTTCTACTTCAGGTGCAGTAAGCCCAGACATTAGGGCCTGGATTGCCTTCACCCTTAGAGCAGAGGTTCATGCCACAAGGGCAAGGGAGACTAAGGTCTGGCAGCCTCTCTTCACTGTCCACTCACAGGGCAGCATTTCACTCCTGGCAAAGTGGGTCTCTGCCTCCAGCTCCTGTGCAAGGAGGCTACAAGGAGGACAGGCAGACCTTTAGGATAAAGAGGTCCACAACTCTGCCTTTGGAAGGAAAGTGTAAAACTCCATACCTCAGGGCATTGTTGAAAACAATGGAATTCTTTGTAGAGAGCACCAAAAAGGTGACTGGTAGCTCTGATACAAGCAATACCACAGAACATCCAAAAAGAGCTCTCCTATGGTCATACAGAGAAAAACACAATTTAACAATAATAATTGGAAACGTTAAAACCCCATGTTCAATGATAGATAAAACAGCTAGACAGAAGATCAACAAGGAAATAGAGGATTTGAACAGCAACATACAGAGCTAGACTTAGACATCTACAAAATATTTCACACAACAGCAGAGTTATTGCGCTCTTCTCAAGTGCAAATGGAGCATTGTCCAGGATATGCCACACATAAGCCTCAGTAAATTTCAATAGGATTGAAATCATGCAAAGTGTGTTTTCTTATCATAGTAGAAAGAAATTAGAAGTCAATAATTGAAGGAAATTAGGAAAATTCACTAATATGTGAAAATTAATAACATACTCTAAAATAAGCAATGGGTCAAAGAAGGAAAAGTCACAAAGGAAACTTGAAAATATCTTGAGATGGATAAAAACAAAAACACAAAATACCAAAACTCAAGAGATTCAACGTCAGCAATGCTCAGAGAAATTTATAGCTATAGATACCTAGAGTAAAAAAGAAAGATTTCAAATTAATAACCTAAACTTTCCCCTTAAGAAACTAGAAAAAGAAAAACAAACTAAGCCCACAATAAGCAGAAGGAGGGAAACACTAAAGAGTGGAAATAAATAAAATAGGAAAACAATAGAGAAAACCAAAAGTTTTTTTTTTTTGCTAAGGTCAACAAAATTGATAAACCTTTAGCTAGACTGACCAAGATAAAAACAGAGAAGACCCAAATTATTAATACTTAAAATCCAGAATGAAAGAGTGGATATCACTATCAAGCTTACAGAAATAAAAATTAAGATAAGGGAATTCTATAAACAATTAATTGTATGCTCACAGTTAGATAACTTAAAGTTGACAAAGTACTAGAAAGACTTAAATTACAAAAACTGACTCATAAAGAAATAAACAATCTGAATAGACCTCTAATGAAGGATTAACCAAGTCATTTAAAAACTTCACACCAAAAAAAAAAAAAAAGTCCAGACCCAACTGGCTTCACTGGTAAATTCTACCAAATATTCACAAAATAATTAATACCAATTCTTCACAAACCTGTTTTGAATATAAACAAGGAGAAAACGCTTCCCACTATACTTTAAGACCAGTATTAACCAAATGAGGTATCACAAGAAAAGAAAACTATAGCTCAATACATCTTATAAATATAGATGCAAAATCCTTAACAAAGTATTAGCAAGTCAAATCAGTAATCTATAAAATAAGATTATATGCCATGAATAAGTGTGATCAATCTCAGGAAGACAAGGTTGGTTTAACATCTAAAAATGAATTAATGTAATACATCATATTAACAGAATAAATGACAATAATTATATGATCAATTCAATTGATCTAGAAAAACCTTTTGACAAAATCCAACTACCTGTTATGATAAACATGCTAAATAAACTAGGATTACAATGGAGCTAACTAAACCTGAAAAGGGCATCTATGAAAATCCCAGAGCAAATATCATACTTATTCATAAAAAACTGAATGCTTTCACTCTACAGTCAGGAATAAGTCAAATATGTCCAATCTTGCAACTTCTAGTAAATATTTTACAAGAGATTCTAGTAAGAGCACATAGGCTTGTTTTTGTTTGTTTGTTGGTTTTTGTTTTTGTTTTGCATTGAGATTGGAAACTAAGAAGGAAACTATTTGCACATAACATGATCTTGCATATAGAGAACCCCAAGTAATACCATGTTTCCCCAAAAATAAGACCTAGCCAGAACATCAGCTCTAATGCGTCTTTTGGAGAAAAATTAATGTAAGACTCAGTCTTATTTTAATATAAGACTGGGTATAATGTAATATAATATGATATAATATAATTAATATAACATAATACTGGGTTTTATATTAATTTTTGCTCCAAAATATGCATTAGAGCTGATGGTCCAGCTACGTCTTATTTTTGGGGAAACATGGTATGCACATATGCATACGTGCACAAGTATTGGAACTAATAAATAAGTTCAGCAAGATTGCAAAATACAAGACAATATACCAAAATAAATTGCATTTTTTTCACAAGCAATGAAAAATCGAAAAACGAAGTTAGGAAAACAATTCAATTTGCAACATAGCATCAAAAGATTACTTAGGAATACATTTATAAAAGGAAATTCAACACTTCTATACTGCAAATGAAATTATAATATATTGTTGAAAAAACTTGAAGATCTAAATAAATGGAAAGACATCTCATGTTCTTGAATGGAAATCTTAATATTGTTAAGATGGCAATACTTCTGAAATTGATCTACAGACTCAGTACAATCCCTATCAAAATCTCAGATGGCTTTCTTGCAGAAATTGACAAGCTGATGTTAAAATTCATATAGAATTTCAAGGACCCAGAATACTCACAACAATATTTAAAAAGAATAAAGTTGAAAGATTCATACTTCTAGGTTTCACAACTGGCCAAAAAGCTACAATAATTAATTAAGACAGTATGGCACTGGCATAACACAACATGCATATAAATCAATGGAACAGAGTTGAAAGTTCATAAATAACCCATGCATTTATGGTTAATTGATTTTTGACCACGGTGCTAAGACAGTTCAATGTGGGAAGAATAGTCTTTCTAACAAATGGTGCAGAGAAAATTGTATATCTGCATGCAAAAGAATGAAGCTAAACCCCTCTCTCACAATGTACAGAAAAAAATTAACACAAAATGGATCAAAGACATAAATGTAAGCACTCAAACTATAAAACACTTGGAAAAAAACAGTCACTCTTCACAACCTTGGGTTTAGCTATGATTTCTTTCTTTAAATACCCTCAGTTTTTAAATTAAATTTGGAAACTCTTTTTTTCTGGTAAACCAATCATGTCATCAGTTTTGTATCTGATATTCTTACTCCGTAATAAAGCATATTTCCATTTTCAGATTTAAGAATCATATTGCCATTTTATACTTCTTTTTCATAATGTAACAATAGTTGACTTTTTAAATTTTGTCCTAACATGAACTAAGTTAAATACAAATTATTTTCATAATTATTATTTTTAAATTCTCTCAAAATTACATTTATTTCTGGTTTTGATTAGATGATAGACAAAGTAATAGCAATAAGAATTCAGCATGATGATTTGACACTAACATTCATGAACTGAGCTCTTTGGGCATGTCATTCACCTTGATTTCTCTATACACCATTGAAAAGATGTTGAACAAGTCCCACTAGATACTTTTTCTTTTGGAATCTGTAAATTTAATTACCATTTGGACCATTTCTTGGGACAGATAAAGGCACTTGATTAAAAAAATAATATATATATATATATATATATATATATATATATATATATATATATATATATTTGTTGAATGAAGATCCCTGTGAATTGAGCCTTACCTATATTTCTAAGCTACTGCTAACTTTTATATACATGTGAAACAACTTCAAAGCCGACAGAGAAAATGGAAATTAAAAAAAAAAACAGTCTGAAACAGGGTTTAAATCAATATTCATTGATTACAGGGACACTATATTAAAAGAGCAATAAACAAAGGTAGATCCTAAAAGAAGTGGCCAGAAACACTAATCAAAGGGATAATACATCTACAAGATAAAGCAATCTCAAGGTCTTCAGGAACATTTGCATAATAGGGTGGTAGTAGCTTCATGAATGCAATTTTTGAGTACTAAAGACAATAATCTTCCATCACTGTTGAAATCATTAAAAGCTATAAACTACTGCATTACAGTGTGTAGTTTTACATAATGTTCAATCAAAATATTTATTCATGAAGAAGAATCCTTTAACAATTGACTCACAAGTATGTCATTTATTTTTCTGTTTTGCCATGAAAGCAATTTGCTGCTGTTATAAAGTTATGATGATGAGACGTATAACATTTGAAGTAATCGTGACATTGGCTAAATATTCTTTTTCCAAATGATTCATTAGTTGGGAAAGCATGTCTACGTTTTTTAGTTTGGGTAAGTCATTTCACTTGGTTGGAGTATGTTAATAAAGACAATAGACATCTATTGAATGCATACTATGTTCCATCCATGACATTTGTTTTTTGTCAATTGTTAAGTTTAACCACTCCCCCAACAATTCTGTAAAGTCAATATTGATATTCCAGTTTTACAGAAGGGGAGATTAAGGTGCAAGGAAATTAAATACCATGCCCATGTCACACAGCTAACAGAATAGCAAGGCTTAGACACAAATTAGTTCTGACTCCAAATTTTGTTCTGTCCATAGCATTTTTCTAGATAGCAACTTCCACATGTCGGCATTCAGGCAAAAGCACAGTGAGCAAAAGAGTATAGACTTTGAAACACCAGTTTAATTCCACTAAACTTGATGGATAGCATCATCCTCACCTGGAATAAAGAAGATATTACTATTTCTTGTATGATGTTTGTCTTAGGTGAATCTTGTGCTAATTCACTGAAATTCACTGAAACAGTCCAAGTCACCTTGCTGTAGATATCATAGTAGCAACCCAAGTAGTAGGAAGTATGTATAGTAGAGTGATGATAATTCTCCATTTCTAAATGTCTAAATTCACAAATTCTCAAAATTTAATTTTTCTGAATCCACAGCGTGTTCTTTCTCTGACAGCTCCATCTGTTACAGTACAGAGTAGAGCTCTGAGTGTAGAAGTGTCAGAGGGGACAGTTCTGGAATGAGTTCCCTGGAGAAAGATGTGATGCATGCTTGCCAAAGCAAGCAAGAGGGATTGTTAGAAAGAACTCACTCAAATGAAAATATTGCAGAACTATTTTAGATCCGCTAATCAAACCTCATAGTAAACTGCAGAGTTTTTCATGATCTCTCTCTGCTAGTTAGTTTTAAGGCCGCATTCCTAGCTTTTGCTACCTTGCCTGATTAATTTATTCAGCCATTTAAGTGAAGAACTATTTAATAAATGCCTACTAAGTGCCAGTCCTAGGCTAGGCATCAAAGACACAAAAGTGAAGGAAAGGAAAGTCCCTATTTTCATGGAGATGGAGTACATTCGGGGAAATAGGGTTTAATTGTATAATTAAGCAAATAAGTATATATTGGAAGTCAAATTAGTGCTAAGATGTATGTCTACATCTATATAGTGCTTAATGGGTGACTAGATATTTTGTCAAATACCACTTTAGTGAATTTTTTCCAAAAACCTGGAGAGATAACAATTCCTTCCATTTTACAAAGTGATTAATACTTGTAGAATCCAAAGGCTATTTGGAAAAGATATTTTAGGACCCATTTGGTGTTGTTTCTCAAGTTATATTCTCTCACAATTAGACACTGATTAGTGGTTCTGTGGAGGGATTTCTGTTTTTAAGCAACTCATACGTGATTGATTCTAAAGGGCGACTAACTTTAGTATCTTCTCCTTTCACCAAAAAATCCTCTATACCTTGTTTCAAATTTACTAGTCACCAGGTACTGGAAATTTCTAGAGGCATCTCACCATATTTCGGACTGTGCTGTTAATAGCTAAATTGTATAACTAAGATTCCAATCCAAGACTTAGTTTTATTTAAAGGGCTTTTTTTCACCATAATACATCTTCTTCTCTTTTCACATATAATGACAAATGAGCATAAAGTAAGTTAAGAATTTCCTTAAAGTTAAAGCACTTAAAATATTAAAGTGCTCTCCTTTAAAGCTTCCGTATATTTTTCTAAAAAGAAGTACTAATTAATGGCTTTAGTTAATCCAATTCTCAGTCACAAGACAAGCTATACTTATTTTGTAAGAACGTCTTAATTGGTATAGGCTACTGAACACTTCGTTTAGTAACTGTCTTGGGACATTCAAATATAATATTTACTATATGTATTGTAATGACACAGTATAACTTGCATGAAAAACAGAATAAAATTATACAGTCATTGAATTAATTATATATTAGGTATTTTCATTACATAGCCTTCAGCATGTCTCAGAATGTCTGGGTCCTATGAAGGGAACTGTGTACCTCATCATGAGGTAGACTGAGGTCTACCTCATCTCTGTGAGTGGTATATCTCATTTTGCACAGTATATCTCAGAGCCAATAGGTCAGAAAAAATCAAATCAGTTAATTTATGTAATTTTAGATATAAATTAAAAAGACAGAAGAAACTGAGTGCTCTATTCTTTAAACAATTATATAGTTTATAAACTTCTTGATGTAGAGAAATACAACATTTTGATTGGTTTCTATATTGTTCATAAGAGTTAATTGAATTGAAGGGCAAAATATTGATGCAGCAGTCATGGAACTTGCAAAGACCTTTCCAATGTGATGTTGTCTACTTTTGAATTTTATTGCCAAGATTAGTTATGAAAAGTTATCTTCATTCTAAAATGGAAAACAGCACAAATAACTCTGTTACGGAAAAAGTTAAAGTTTCAGACATTTTGGTTTCTTCTACTGTTACATTTATGATAATATCTTAACAAGTTAGAATCTAGTAGGTCGGGATATCTCTTAATTTGCTTATAATTTTAACTAGAGAGTTTTAAATTTATTCTATTAATATGTTTCAGCAAAATCAAAATTTAGAATCAATGGCTAAACACCTAAGAAAACATAATCAAAACAAAGAAAATATTTTATATATACATCAATTAGTTTACTAATGATGAATCTATTATCTAATTGAAAGTGTTTAAAATATTTCTGAAGAACCAAACTAAGTAGTCCTTATTAACCTAATTCAAATCATAGTTTACATTTGGAATTAACAAGACATTAATTATTTTAAAATATTCTGTATGTCTGACATTTAACTACTTCAACTTTTTAGAGACTTCATTAATTATTTATTTGACAAGTATCGTCCCTGTAAAAAGTAGTGTTAGGTTATAAAAGAGATACAACTGAATAGGACAGATGCTTTGCCCTCTTTGATTTTATCATATGATAAAGGAGATCGAATCAATTTAATATGATCCACAATATTCATTAAGTGCCTATTTTAAGCAGTAACTAAACTAAGCTAGATATTTAAAAATGAATTAAATGGTATTTTTTGCCCACAAGTTATTTTGTGCTTTCATGTGGCAAAAAGGTAAACACATAATTAGAATAAAACATGATAATTGGTCTACTTGAAATATAATTTATATTTTTAAATGAAGTGAAATGGAAGGAGAAACTAAACTTGCTGAGAGAATTACGACAGTTCTCTTGGTGGAGTGTGACAGAGAGCTGTGAAATCAAGAACCAGGTTATTGTTGGAGAAAAGGGACCCCTCTGGGCAAAGTCTCAGAAACCAAACTGCTCATTGAAGAATGGCTTGTGGAAAAAAACAAAAAAGTTTACTTCTAAGAAACAGAATTAACATGCACCTTTTTAAAATGTTCATTTATAAAAAGACAAGTTTAATATTTATATAAAGACAAGTTAAGAGTGAAAATGCAAGCCACAGAAAGAGAACATGGACTTGCAACACATGTAACCTATAAAGGGCTTGTAGTCAATGTATTTAGATTAGTTTATAGTTCAATAGTTTTATAGATCAATCTAATGAAAAGTGGGCAAGAGAGCTAAATGAACGTGTGAAAAACAATGGGATATCCAAATGGTTATTAAATAAATGAAAAAGTGTCCAACCTAATTAGAAATCAGAGAAATGCAAAGTAAAACAATAATGAGTTACCATTACACACCTACTATACTGTGTAAAATTGACATGATCTACAAAAGTAAATTAGCAAATATATGCTTATGCTGCTAAATGTATATTAGTACAACCAATTTATATTTATTGTTGGGGAAAAATTATCATTGCCTACTAAATTTTAACTAATGCATATCCTATGACACAGTTTACCTAACAATACATATCAACATTATCAAAAGACATACAAAAATGGTTAGGGCAATGGTACTCATAATAGACAACAGCCGGAAACAACTCAGGTGTTCATCAACAGTAGAAATAATAAGTAGTAATATATAAGTATAATTAAATAATATATAGCACTAAAAATTAATCAACTAAGGTTACATAAAATAATATGAACAAAAACCACAAAAATATTGAGCAAAAGAAGGCAGACACAAAGAATATATACAATATGATTCCATTAATATAAATTTCAACAGGGAAAAATAAACTACAGTGTTGGAAGTCAGGGTAGCAGTTATTTTGGGGAAGGGAATAGAATGATAATTGGGAATGGCATGCAGGAGACATATAGAAAGATAGCAATGTTAACTTTCTTGACACGTGTGGAGGCTGAGAGAGTGTCCATTTTGTTGTAATTCAAGAATTGTACATTTATACTTAGTGCACATTTCTGTATATTTCCTTATATTTCACAGTTACTTAAAAAAGGAACAGCGATACCTGAGACCTGTTTTCCCCACACAAATTCACATCTTTTAATAATGATATTGCTTTCTTTATTTCGGAAAGTATTAAAATGCTGGGCATCCCTCTGCTTTTTAACTTGCAATGAGCTTATTATTCTGTTGGCACTCAGCAATTACTAGATTATAAAATCATAATGACAATAATTCAATCATTGCACTCTTGTCTAAGGATAATGTAAGAAACGATCTCTCAAGAACAAAACTAATTCCAAAGGAAGTTAAAGATTCTCTTGATCATTAGACAAAATCATATTATAGGCAAATAGCATTATTAATTATTTAATGTTAATTATTTGCATATTTATTACAAATATACTACAATTTTCATCTCAGGTATAGACTGGGGCCACCTCATTTTGATGAACTACATTTCATTTCTGTTTTTTCCAGCAACTGCCTTTTTTTTTTTACCATTTCATTTGTATTTTCAATTTTCAATTACATTTGACATTCAATATTATTTTATATTTGTTTCAGATGTACAGCATAACGGTTAGACATTTACATAATTTACGAAGTGATCCCCAGTTAGGCTAGTACCCACCTGGCACTATACATAGTTGTTTCTAACTTCACTTTTTTTATGCTTTACTTTCACTTTTAGTTTCCGAAACTTGACATAAACCGTTTAGTGACACATGATTGGCAAAATCAACTGTGAATTCAGTTATCTTCCATCTCATGTTATTTACTTGACAATAATATTGTATTTCAGTATGACTAAGTTATAATTGATTTTAAATGTAGTGTTTAAACCTACTGGCAATTCCACATTTCTTCATTATTGCTGCACTGCAAGCAAACTTAAAATAATATGTTCTTGTAGATATCTCTGAACATGAGAGGTCTACAGTATTTCACAAGCCATAGGTTCCTAAGTTTGTATTTTAGTTATTCCTTCTCACCAGTTATGAACTCTCTCTACTCTTTTATCCTAGATTTTTTTCCCAGCTATCTCCTTTGATCGCTTTTACTAAACTGTTTCTTTTCTTTGAATGTTTCACTCTCCTTGTTGCTATCAATGCTTAGGAAACTTGAAGACTCCACAGAAAGAGATCTTTTCCTCTCTTTTTGATTTTTATTCAGTTTATTGTATTTGTTGGTAGTGGTCTTTTTCTTAGATATTATATAACACTTTGCTACATCTCATAATAATTAAAGATGTCATTTTTAATAACATACTAATAGCAATAATAATATTGCAATAAAATCACATTGATAGAGATTGTTTTCTATATACTTAGGTATTATTCTATTTGGGGGAGATAATGTATATATACATATATATACATATATATGCATGTATTTTAGATAATTTTATACAACTGTAACAATAATAATGTGAATGAATGATCTCTATGTGCCAGCCAGTACTCTAAGTTTTTGACATGTATTATCATTCTAATATTTATACAATCTCAATGAGGTAAGTACTAATTAACACCCATTGTCATTTTTCAGGTGAGGAACCTAAGGCCTGGAGAGGTTAAATGATTTGCAGCAACTCTCACAGCTTGTAGACTACCAAGACAAATGTCAAATCTCTATTGGTTAACTCTAAACCTCAAGTTTTTAACAACTCTTGTCCTTTTTAATGGTAGACAGAAACAATCCATATATTCTAAGGTCATTCTATAATTTTACTAGAAAGGGGTCGGCTTCCTGACACTTCAACAAAGAGGGGAAAAAAACTCCTCTAACAAAAAATAGATACCAGAGTTTGCACGAGCTCTAACAAACCAGCAGCTGAACTTTGCAGGTAAAAGATAAAATAAATAAATACATACAAATGAAATAAAATAAACCTCAATAAATTATGACTAATGACTGAGATTATAATTTCACACTACCAATAGTATGACTTATTAAATTTCTAATGGCACAAATTCTTTTCCTCCCTTGACCTTGGTTCTACTGCCATTAACTATACCTCTAGTCCAGATCAGACTTTTTTGGTATTGGTACTATCTTTCAAAATGGAGACAGCTACGATATCTTAAATGAAGCAGTGCACGTTATTCTCTATTATTTGAAAAAGTAAACTGAAATTCATACTTTATAATAATCATAACAGTGGTAATAAAAGAAAAAATATCTATTGAACTAAAAATTGTTTTTGCAAAGAACGGAGGTCAGAAAGCATGTTAAATACACACACACACACATACACACACACTCTCTCTCTCACACAATTTATTTGGTGGTCTTTTATTTTTTAGAAGGGTACTAGTGAATGCATTGCATAAATTTTTGTCATATTAAAACACAGAACATGAAACATAAAAGTGCACTAAGATCTCTATCTTTAAAGACAACCACCATACAATTATCTATCTGTGTAGGTATTTATAGCTCTACTCCATTCCTTTTCACTATTTCATTTTTCCTCTATATATGCAGAGAATAATTTATTTCACCATCTATTATTGATTAACCTTTTTCTTCTTTCTTTTTTTACTATTAAATGTAACACCATTATATATATATATATATAAAATGTATATATATAAAATGTAATTCCATTTATATGTGTGTGTGTATATATATATATATAAATATATCACACCCAAATATAATTTTATATATCTAAATATATCACACCCAAATATAATTTTCTGGAAAGATCTCATTATTAAGAGATATTGCTAAAGTCCACCCCCCAAAAAAAAAATTGTATCTATTTTTATTCCTTTTATGCTTGTCAGAAGTAGCCATTATTATTTGCATTATTAAATACTCTCTATATATTTTTAAAAGCCTATAGACTCACTAATACAATTAGCAAACCTAATGAATTAGCTAGCTGAGACAAAAGGACAAAGATGCATCCACCAAAACCGCCAGTTGTGTTCATAAGAAAGCAAGTCAAGGTGGCCATGCCTTTAATAATTGAGGTCTGTGCTGTACAGAATTTGCTGAATGACCAACCCTTTATTTTTCTGTATAACAACTGCCAAAGTTTTTTAATAACCTCCATTATAGAAAGTTAATTGCAAGGAGATTATGAACAAACTTATATGGTACTATTATAAATCATGAAGCAAATGAACATCATAATAGAAACTTCAGGTTAGGCAGTGCCCTTTGCACTTGCTAAGTACCTTTTTACAAAGTATATAAATCAGAGCAAGAGGCATACACACAGGAATATAATATTTTTGCTACCCTTTCATAACTGGGTTCAGAATTCCTGAGTTTTATTTCCTAAATAGTGCAAAGTAATCATATATATAATGGAAGCTAGTTCCAGCCCAACGGATAAGAATGTGAAAATTATTTAGCGGGCTTTTCATTAATTATTGTTCTAAATCATGTAGACTTATAAAACTATAATCACTTTCTATTCAGTCCATCATTCATAGAGTACCAGCTCCTCACTTAATGGAAATTTGACACAGATCTGGTCTCCTTCAATTTAAAGAAAATAGGCAAGAAAGTATAATATATTTGAGGGGGTAGCTTAATAATTTTTTTAAGGTTAAGGTCTATAATAAAATTGTTCTGTAATTAATGGTTATTCATTCGTAGGTTTGTCATATTTATGAATGGGTTTCCAGTGAAGACCATATTTTTATGTTAATTGACATATTTTGCCTTTTTAAAGCACCACAACCTCAGAGTTCACCCAACTGAACATACACTAGAAACTTTCCACATATCAAAATTGAACAGATGAGTCCTCAACAGGGTTTTGTTTCATTTTATGACATATGGTAAACAGTAAAAAATGGGCCGGCCCGGTGGCTCAGGCTGTTAGAGCTCCATGCCCCTAACTCCGAAGGCTGCCAGTTCGATTCCCACATGGGCCAGTAGGCTCTCAACCCCAAGGTTGCCAGTTCAATTTCTCGACTCCCTCAAGGGATGGTGGGCTCCGCCCCCTGCAACTAAGATTGAACACGGCACCTTGAGCTGAGCTGCCGCTGAGCTCCCGGATGGCTCAGTTGGTTGGAGTGCATCCTCTCAACCACAAGGTTGCCAGTTCAACTCCCGCAAGGGATGGTGGGCTGTGCCCCCTGCAACTAGTAACGGCAACTGGACCTGGAGCTGAGCTGCGCCCGACACAACTAAGACTGAAAGGACAACAACTTGACTTGGAAATTAGGCCTGGAAGTACACACTGTTCCCCAATAAAGTACTGTTCCCCTTCCCCAATAAAATCTTTAAAAAAAAAAAAAAAAAAAACTAAAAAGTGATTCTTTACATTCAAAGTTTTCTGAAGGATTATAGAGCAAGTTTTCAGGGATGGCTTTCAGCATTTCTTTTTAATCTGTGAAACTATTCACAGCCTCTCCAATAGTTCCCTTCGTATCACCAATGAAATAACAAAATGTTGAAATATACTGTATGGAACACATCTCATCCAACATGTTTTGAAGCATTCTCTTCAATTGAATATAATTTCGAGATATTTTATTGATTAGTGGACATTTGGTCCTGTTCAAATCATCCATGGAGACATTGAGTCCATGCCAAAAGGTCCTTGAAATTTTGTCCTATCCAAAAGTTTTGTCCACGAGCATAAATGGCCCTTGACATTTAGTCCTGTCAAAAACGTCCACTTTTAGAAAATGTCCCTGAGTTCAGACAGACTGTAACAGTTATTCATACTTGTGGTTTACAGAATTAATACATAAAATATACTATCATTCTTTCTTGGTCCAATACTTGTATTGTGGCTATATTGCTAATAATAACCCTTCTTGCCCCAGTAGCCTAACTGGTCATGGCACATGGGGTTAGGCAGATTGGCTGGTAGAGATCCATGTCTCCATGGACAGTTTGGATAGGACCAAACATCGAGGACCTTTTGACACAGACTTAATGTCTCTGTGGATATTTTGGACAGGACCATATGTCCTGCAAGGGTTTGATCATCAGTTGACAGATCACTTGAAGGTGTTTCTAAAAATATTCTTTCAAACATTCTTTATGGTCTGTCCTTCCCAATTTAAAGCAAATGCATCAACTGGCAGTCTAATATCATTATTGGACATTATGTGTCTATTCTAACTTTTTCTTTTTTTTCTAACAATAACACAGAGGCCCTCAAGCAAAGTTCTAAAATGTTTCCCAAATTTTTGGTTCACACATAAAGAGTTTCAAAGAATGACAGAGGTTATGCTGATTAAGCAGACACGTTTTCAACAGATTGTTGAAGCAAATAAAAAAGGGGGGTGATAAGGAAAGTATGAGCTTGTTGATCAACCAAACAGCCCTCAACATGCAGGTTATGGAGATGAAATACAACGGAGCATCTCAGGATGTAGTGCTTTTCTAAAATGTTTTAGAATCTGCAATAATGTTTGCATGCCAGACAAAACTGAGAAAGAGTGTTAACCCACTGGAGCATTAAAGAAAAACAAACAAGGAAACAAACACACACCACTACACAAAACAAAAACAGTAACATGAAAAAGCTTTTTCTGGATGACAGCATGGGACTAATCATGGAGAGTCATCACACTGTATCAAGGGTACAAATCTTATTATGCCGAGTAAAAACATCATGTTCCTTTTCCTTCTGATTGGTGTTAATGTTAAGCATGTCAATGAGAGCCCCTCCTGTAGCTGAGCCTGAACAAATTTATTGATTAAAATGATACAAGTCCTTACTGAGAGGCGCTTCCAAAAGCCACACACTTCTCCTCATTCTCTGGCTTCTAACGCAACAGGATCTAGCATTTCGGAAAATTCTTTACAAATGGACATTGACTGCATTCCTTGTATGCTTGAAACTGGATGCAACATTACATTTCCAGTGAAAAATTAAGAATATAGGTATGTATTTAAGAGGTTGTCAGTTTTGAGTTTTTCCTACATGGCAGTAATTCTTACAGGCAACAACCATCAGACAATTATGAAGTAGTTCACCCGGCAAACTTCAGACTTCATTAGACTTAAGATAGTTTGCCATTTACTTATGAGATAAACTATAGCCAAAAACCGGCTGCATAATCACTGCCTTGCAAAAGTTCCAAACAGAGAGTGATGTCATAGGAATGGTGACAGCGGGGCACACCTTTTGAGTTCTCCTCCGAATCTTATCACAAATGGGACATCTATAACCCATCAAAGGACTCTCTGCTCATTATGCAGAACAGCCAAGAGACTCGTACAAGGATTACTTGAAGGTGGGCAAATGGGGTGAGCAGAGGAAGAGGGAAGGGAGTAGAGTGGAGACGCGGCCCACATCTGCGGCTGTGGAAACGCGGCCGGCATCCGCAGCTACAGAGATGCAGGGGATCCCAGGGCAGAACAGAGAACACAAATGCCAGGAGGTGGGCTCTTTCCCTGCATCCCACAGCTGATCTCTCCCGCCGAGGGGACAGCATATCCAGCATTTGAGGCAATAACCTCCGCTGAGACCTCCAGTTGGTCCCTAGGTCGGACAAAGGACACAAACTCCATACCTGGGCCCCTCCCTCACCTTCCAATCTTACCCCCACCCTTCCAGAGACTTAAACTGGCCCCTGAACTGAGGAGTAGGGTCTGATTACAGAGGAGCCTTAGGAAGCCTCAGGCTCTGGGAAGACCAGAATGCAGCTCTGACCCAAGGAAGAGGCTGGGAAGAGTGTCATTTTTGCTGGGCTAGGAGAGAAGAGACTACTCCACCCCTAGCCACCACCTTTTCTGGCCTGCGGGAAGAGTGTGACTCGACTGGGCTGGGAGAGAGAAGACACCTCCATCCCCAGCCACCACCCTTTCTGGCCTGCCTCAGACAGGGCAAATACAACTGCGGACTTCCAGGGATCAGCAGTAGGCGGCAGATGCAGCTCTGGACTTTCAGCAGCTCAGAAATCTCTCACCCGCCACACACAAACACACACACGGAATAAGTGCCCTAAGACTCAGGAGAACTGGACACATCTGGTGGTGCTACTCTCAGTGCACATATGTGCAGGCAAGGGCAGAAACTGCTCTGACTTTGTAGAAACTACCATCCAGACCCCTCAGCCCCACGCGTCTAAATCTGCAGTCCCAACATCACTCTAGGCACCAGGTGACCGGTTCTGCCTGCACAATACACAGAGGACTCTTTGGTACAGCAGAGGACAACCTGGAGATTACTTGGTGGACTTAAGCCAAGACTGGTGCTGCTTTTTTGTTTTGTTTTGTTTTGTCTTTATATCTTTGATATCTTTGCCTGTGTTGAGTGTGGGTTGTCAGTTTTTTTACATGTGAATGTACTTGATTTTTTTTCTTTGTTGTTGTTGTGCTTGGTGATTTGATTTGTTCTGAAATTGCCCTACCAGGGCCCAGCTTAAGAGGCACAAGATTCAACATATCCAGAGGCCAACTCCAGACCAAACCAGAGTACTACCGGGTTTGACCTACAAGTGACACACCCAGAGGGAATTCTCTACAGGCACAAGAGCCCATAGAGGCCAAACCACATTTAAGTGGTCAAACTTCACGCAGCAGAACACCCTGTGGTGGGCAGAGCCAAGTCTCACAATTAGTCAGCCTAGGAGTTAACCCCACCTACTCACAAGCGAAAAGCAATTAAAGATCTTCTTTAACAGGACAACATACACAACACAAGAGTCACCTTTGGAGCACATGCAGAGGAGAAGAAAGAAGTCGTGCAAGTCAAATATAAAGGACACATACTACATAAAATAACCCAGCAAGAACTAAGAACTCGAGGGGATCTACCTAATACATCAAAGCAAACACTGAGAGTCAGCCAGAATGGGGAAACAAAGAAACATGTCCCAAATAAAAGAACAGAAGAAACCTCTAGAAATGGAGCCAAATGAAACAGAGGTAACCAACCTGTCAGAGACAGAGTTCAGAACATTGATGATAAGAATGTTTAAGGAGCTTAGAGACGACATAAAGAAGGATAGAGAAATCATAATGAGCAACCAGTTAGAACTAAAGAACGCAATTACTGAAATAAAGAACTCACTTGAAGGAATTAACTGCAGGTTAGATGAAGCAGAGGATAGAATCAGCGACTTAGAAGACAAGTTAGCAGAGATCACCCAAACAGAACAACAGAAAGAAAAAAGAATAAAAAACAATGAAGATGGTTTAAGAGACCTCTGGGATAACATCAAGCGCAACAACATGCGCATCATAGGAATACCAGAAGGTGAAGAGAGGAAGCAAGAGATTGAGAACATATTTGAAGTAATAATGTCTGAAAACTTCCCTAACCTACAAGCCCAGGAAGTGCAGAGAATTCCAACCAGGATAAACCCAAACAGGTCCACACCAAGACACATTATAGTTAAAATGGCAAAGGTTAAAGACAAAGAGAGAATCCTAAAAGCAGCAAGAGAAAGACAGAGGGTTACATACAAGGGAACTCCCATAAGACTATCAAATGACTTTTCTAAAGAAACATTGACATTGACGGCCAGGAAGGTGTGGCAGGAGATAGTCAAAGTGATGAAAAACAAAGACCTACAACCTAGATTGCTTTATCCAGCAATGCTATCATTTAAGGTTAATGGAGAGATAAAGAGCTTCCCAGAAAAGAATAAGCTAAAGGAATTTATTACCACCAAGCCAGCATTGCAAGAAATATTAAAAGGACTTCTGTAAATAGAAGAAAGATGAAAACAATCTAACTTCAAATTTAAAAATGGCAATAACTATGTACCTATCAATAATCACTTTAAATGTAAATGAATTAAATGCTCCAATCAAGAGACAAAGGGTGGCTGAGTGGATAAGAAAGCAAGACCCTTGTATATGCTGTATACAAGAGACTCACCTCAGATCAAAAGACACAGGCTGAAAGCGAAGGATTGGAGTAAGATATTTCCAGCAAATGGAAATGAGAAAAAAAGCTGGAGTTGTAATACTTATATCTGACAAAATGGACTTTAAAATGAAGAACATATTAAAAGACAAAGATGGGCACTATATAATAATAAAGGGATTGATCCGACAAGAGGACATAACCCTAGTAAACATCAATGCACCTAAAATAGGAGCACCTAAATATATAAAACAGATATTGACTGACATAAAGACAGACATCAACAGTAACACTATTATAGTAGGGGACTTCACAGACCTCTGACAACAAGGGACAGGTCTTCCAGACAGAAAATCAATATGGAAACAACAGCCTTAAATGACACATTGGACCACTTGGATTTAATCCATATTTTCAGAGCATTTCACCCCAAAGCTGCAGAATACACATTCTTTTCAAGCGCACATGAAACATTTTCAAAAATAGACCATATTAAGGCCACAAAACAAGTCTTGATAATTTTAAGAAAATTGAAATCATACCAATTGTCTTCTCTGACCACAGTGCTATGAAATTAGAAATGAACTACAGGAAAAAAACTGGAAGACACACCAATTCATGGAGGCTGAATAACATGTTACTAAATAATGAATGGGTCATGCAGAAAATCAAGGAAGAAATCAAAAGATATCTCAAGACAAACGAAAATGAAAACACGATGACCCAAAATCTATGGGATACCACAAAAGCAGTCCTAAGAGGGAAATTCATAGCATTGCAGGCCTACCTAAAGAAACAAGAAACATCACTAATCAACAGTTTATCTTCACACTTAAAGGATCTGGAAAAAGAACAACAAAATAAGCCCAAAGGAGATAATAAAGATCAGAGTGGAAATAAATGAAATAGAAAGCAGAAAAACAACACAAAAGATCAATGAATCCAAGAGTTGGTTCTCCGAGAAGATAAACAAAATTGACAAACCTTTAGCCAGACCCATTAAAAAAAAGAGAGAGAGAGAGAGTACCCAAATTAATAAAATCACAAATGAAAGAGGAGAACTGAAAAAAGACACCACAGAACTACAAAAAAAAAAATTAAGAAATTTCTATGAGCAACTATATGCCAACAAATTTGACAATCTGGAAGAAACTGACAATTTTCTAGAGGCATACAAGCTTCCAAGGCTAACTCAAGAAGAAACAGAAAACCTGAAGAGACTGATTACTACCAGGGAAATTGGATCAGTAATCAACAATCTCCCAACAAACAAAAGCCCTAGACCAGATAGCTTTACAGGTGAATTCTACAAAACGTTCAAAAAAGAATTATCACCTATTCTCCTCAAGCTCTTCCAAAAAATCCAGAAGGAGGGAAGGCTCCCAAATACTTTTTACGAAGCCACTATCACCCTGATCCCAAAATCAGACAAAGACACCACCAAAAAAAAGAAAAAACTACAGGCTGATATCTCTAATGAACATAGATGCAAAAATCCTCAACAAAATATTAGCGAACAGAATTCAGTGATACATTAAAAAGATCATACACCAGGATCAAGGGGATTCATCCCTGGTATGCAAGGGTGGTTCAACATCCACAAATCAATTAATGTGATACACCACAGTAACAAAATGAAAAATAAAAATGACATGATCATATCAATAGATGCAGAAAAAGCATTTGATAAAATCCAGCAGGCTTTTATGATAAAAACCCTTAAGAAAGTGGGAATAAAGGGATCATATCTCAACATAATAAAAGCCATATATGATAAACCCACAGCTAACATTATACTCCATGAGGAAAAACTAAAACCATTCCCCTTAAGATGAGGAACAAGGCAAGGTTGCCCACTTTCTCCACTTCTATTCAACATAGTGCTGGAAGTTCTAGCCACACACTTAGATAAGAAAAAGAAATAAAAGGCATCCAAATCGGTAAGGAGGAAGTAAAACTATCATCATATGCAGATGATATGATACTATATATATAGAACCCTAAAGACTCCACCAAGAAACTATTAGAGCTGATAGATGTATTTAGTAAAGTAGCAGGATACAAAATTAATATTCAGAAATCAGTTGCATTTGTATATGCCAATAATAAAACATCAGAAGGAGAAATTAAAAACACAATCCCATTTACAATTGCTTCAAAGACTATAAAATACCTGGGAAAAAATTTAACCAAAGAAGTAAAAGATCTGTACTCAGAAAATTGTAAGACACTGAAGAAAGAAATGAAAGAAGATACAAATAGATGGAAACACATACCGTGTTCATGAATAGGAAGAATTAATACAGTTAAAATGGCCATACTGCCTAAGGCAATATACATATTCAACGCAATTCCTGTCAAACTACCAACAACGTTCTTCACGGAAATAGAACACATAATCCTAAAATTTATATGGGACCATAAAAGACCCCGGATAACCTCAGCAATCTTGAGAAATAAGAACAAAGTGGGAGGTATAACAATACCTGACATCAAATTATACTACAAGGCTACAGTAATGAAAACAGCATGGTACTGGCATAAAAACAGACACATAGATCAATGGAACAGAATAGAGAGTCCAGAAATAAATCCATGCCTATATGGCCATTTAATCAACGACAATGGAAGCAAGAATGTACAGTGGGGTAAAGACAGTCTATTCAATAAATGGTGCTGGGAAACCTGGACAGACACATGCAAAAAAATGAAGTTGGCCCCCCTCCTTACACCATATACAAAAATAAATTCAAAATGGCTTAAAGACTTAAATGTAAGATCTGAAACCATAAAATTCCTAGAAGAAAATAAAGGAAGAAACTTCACAGACATTACCCGGAGTAAGATTTTTACTGATATATCCCCTCGCACAAGGGAAGTAAGAGGAAAAATAAACATGTGGGATTACATCAAACTAAAAAGTTTTTTCACAGCAAAGGAAACCATCAATAAAACAAAAAGGGATCCTACTGAATGGGGAAAGATATTTGCCAATGATATATCTGATAAGAGGTTAATATCACAAATTTGTAAAAAACTCACTCAACTCAACTCCAAAAAAACAAACAACCCAATTAAAAAATGGGCAGAGGACATGAAGAGACATTTTTCTAAAAAGGGCATACAGATGGCAAATAGACATATGAAAAAATGCTCAACCTCACTAACCATCAGAGAAATGCAAATAAAAACCACAATGAGATACCACCTCACCCCAGTCAAAATGGCTATCATCAATAAATCAACAAACAAGTGCTGGCGCGGATGTGGAGAAAAGGGAACGCTTGTGCACTGTTGGTGGGATTGCAGATTGGTGCAGCCACTATGGAAAACTGTATGGAGGTAACTCAAAAATCTGAAAATGGAACTACCTTATGATCCAGCAATTCCTCTCCTAGGTATCTATCCAGAGAAATCCAAAACTCTAATTCAAAAAACTTTATGCACTCCTATGTTTATTGCAGCACTATGCCCAATAGTCAAGACATGGAAACAATGGAAATGCCCATTGGTAGATGACTGGATTAAGAAACTGTGGTACATTTATACAATGGAGTATTACGCAGCCATAAAGAAGAAGGAAATCTTACCATTTGCAACAACATGGATGGACCTGGAGAACATTATGTTAAGTGAAAAAAGTCAGACAGAGAAAGACAAATACCATATGATCTCACTTATATGTGGAATCTAAAGAAAAGAATAAATGAATGAACTAATCAGAAACAGTCTCAGAGACATAGAGAAAAAACTGAGGGTTGCTAGGTGGGGGAGTGGGGATAAGAGGAAAGGTGAGGGGATTAGAAAATAGTCAGTAACCACAAGATGGCCACAGGGTTTTGAAAATTAATTTGGGGAATGTAATCGATAATGTCGTAAAGATTTTGTAGGGTATCTGATGGACACTTGTCTCATTAGGGAGACCACCTCAGGGATGATGTATATGCCTGATCACTGCAGTGTACACCTGAAGCTGAAGCTGAACAATAATGAATGTCAACTACAAGTTTGGATATGTGTGTGTGTGTGTGTGTGTGTGTGTGTGTACTTACAAGAAGCGGAGTACAGCATTAGGAATAGAGACAGTGGAAATGTAATGGCCCTGTGCGATTTCAGAGGGATAGTGGATGGGGGGAGAGGAGTTCACACAGTGTGAGGGTTATAAAAGATAAATGTCTAACTATTACTTTGTCTTGTGCCCCTGAAACTAACAAAAAAAAAAAATTTCCTAAGGAAAAAAAAAAGAAAGATGAGCTATGTCAGTGCAGCTGCCTGTATGAGGAGTGAAAGTAAGGTAAAAATCTGTGTTGACCACCACTACATCTGTCTTAGAAATAAAGATATGAGTCTTCAAGAGGAAAAATATTAAACAAGAACAAATATATCTCATTAACAACAACAAAAAAACGTTCCAAACAATAATATTAAAGAATTAACACCTAGAAGATAAAAAGCAGGGTGATTTTTCATACTTATGAAATATTTTTACAGTAAATGACATTTTACTGGGTAAGCCCCCTTTAAGTCCAATGATCTCTTGAAATGGAACATTTTATCATGTAAGGAGACAACATTCACATTAATCTAGGAAAGCAAAAGTTTACAATTTTGGGCTCTAGATATAATTTTTATGTGCAGCAATTAATTAACTTAATTATAAAGTGTTCCATATTTATATACTCATATTTGTATAGCATGTCTCCTCTTAAAATATCATCTGTTTAATTTTTAAGAAACAAGGAGAAAAGTCAAGATTTATTTGCTTGTTAAATGTGGCAATATTGTTCAAATGATGTTAAAATTAAAGTAATAAATGCAGATTCTGAATAAGAAATTGAGAAATAAAGATGACTATAAAATAGTATTTTATGACAGCATTTGTACATTTTCGCATAGTAAAATGGCATATGTAAGGTACTCGGATAGGGGTTTTTAATTAGAAACTATCATTATGAAAGAAAATAGCTTCAGTTTTTCAAAGCATTTCTGACTTTGTGGAATTCTACAAAGTGGATTCATATGACGTTCAGTCTTAAAAACCCGAAAGGGACAATTTTCTTGACAGTGACTTCAGGAACATTATGAAGAATTTGGTGTCCCTAAAGAATTTGGGAAATATGTATATGAATCAATGTCCCAGGAAAAATATATTAACATAACAAAAAAGCGAAAAAAATATAATTAAATAACACATACAGGCAGTTATAAGTATATAGTGGAATTAGGGTCATATAGTAGGAAAAAGGAGACCACGTATCAGAAATCCGCTACTCTGGTCTTGACTAATCAAATTTGTGTAGTCAGTTTTATGCACACTCATTTGTCACATGAAGACTTATATTGGGAACACATGCACTATGTCCTCAATATCTACTGGTGAACAAATGAAGGAGTCTAACATTTTTATGATTGACTGTACAAAAAGTAACCTAATATTATTTGTTTTTACTAAAAGAAGCCATTACAATAAAACATTTGCACATAGAAAGAGATAAGGGAAGGCCCATGCATAATAAATGAGCAGTGTGGACATAAAGGGAACAAATCATAACAGACAAACCCAATTGCTGCTTCTGATAGAATTACAAAATTAACGGGTAAAAGGAACGCAGTACAAGTAATATATTTGGGTTTTCATAAAGTATTTAATTCCATGTTTCATAAGCTCTGACTTACAAAATTAATTCAAATTGGCTTGGAGATGATTATTTTCAGATGGTTTGAAAACCATTTAAAGAGCTATAAACAAGTAGTAATGATAAATGACAACAGACAGAACTGGGGGTGGGGAGGAAAGAGCTGTCACTAAGGTTGATTTAGGTCTTGAATTTTAATATCTTCATTGCTAACATGCAAAATGGAATTTAAAAAACACACAAATGAAATTCAAAAATGACACTAAATCAGAAGGCATCATAAAGATGGGAAGAGTATAAGGGTCAAGAAGATGTAAGCTGGAACATTAAAAGGGACTACACGAAAGGCTACTCACACTAAAAAGGCAAGTATGTTAAAAGGCAGTTTGGATTTATTTCAAGCAAACAAAGCCAGACAAACCTGGCAAAATAGGTTGACAAAATAGGTTAGCACAATCCCATAAGTAATGCATTATAGAAACTCCTTTAAATAAGTATTCACAGATTTTTATTTATGTCTCAATATAGGCAGATTTATAAATGGATAGGAGTCTAGGGATTACAGTTTAACCTAAATTCTGACTTTCAATATGGTACTCAAAATAGGATAATACATATCCTTCTAGGATGACTACATACATTGAACTCTCTATTTTTCTCTATATAGATTGTTCACAGGAAAAAATTACACTATAACTTGGCTGTTCTTTGACACTGAACACACTTACAGGTCTTCTCTCATGAGTGCAGTTCAAGTGTATGTAGGACATATCACCTACATAAAAGATAATCATGAAGGTAAATCTTCTGTAAATGACTTTTGGATTATCCATGGCACAGTGCTCTCTCTTCATCTGTGCAAATAATTGAGAGTCGAGTGTACACACATATAAGGAAAGATAAATAGGAAGACAAATGACTTCCACGAGAAGATTATTATTTTACTCCACTTTATCCCCTTCTATCGGGCAACTCGACAAATTAGAGGGAATTCAGAGCACTGAAACAAAAATGAGAAAGGCAATAAACTTATCCACTTAAGAGAATGAATTAAATGAGTGAACCCACAGAGTGCATCTGACAGCCATGCAAAAGTTGTAATGGGCAACATTTAGTTATAGCCTGAAATCCTGCAAGGGTAAAGAAATATTTTTCATGGAATAAGGTCAATTTCCCTCTTACTCAGACTCACAGGTAAAGACAATTAAAAATTAGAGAAAATGCTATTACCTAAATTAATTGTGAACAAATTTGATTTAAACTTTTACTGCAGAAATATTTCTGAAAGACTAAAGAACCAACTTTTGATTACCCATAGGTAAAGCCATTAAAAGTTAGAAGATATTAGTAAAAATCACAGCAATTTTGAAATTAGATAGACCTAAGGTTTGAATGTTGGCTCTGCCACATAACATAATTTACATGGATATGGTCAAATATCCTCATCTGAAAAATGAGATAATAAATCTAACAATTCACAAATGTGTTAAATGAGAAAATGGGCAACCACAGAATATTGAAAATTTCACAGAATTTGAAATATACACAAAAATCTTTATATTTTACATATTGCAAACATAAACTTTTTTTTTTTTAACTCGCATCCCTAATTGGAAGGAAATACAGTAGAAACATAACGGAATCTAAGATCATGAAGTCTTAAGTGTGCCTACTTCTTCCCCATTTACAAATTATATGACTTGGTTAATTTATTTAAAATCCGAGCCTCACATTTCTCATTTGTAAAACTGCAGAAGTGCCAACCAGATCAGTAGATGATATGGCACAGAGATGGACATATGGTGGATATAGAATATTTACCTTTCTTACTTCAATCTATATCTTTGCCCACTTACAATACCTACTTTTACTACCTGTTTGGTTTATTATGCACATGTGCTCTTGCTGCATGTATATATCTTGACATCATCAGTCTTGACACCCAAATTAAATTTTGGGTACAGAATACATCCTGCTTATGTTTCTTTTCCACCTTCTAGCAGTTTAAAAATTATCAAATAAATAATATATTGGAAATTACTTACGATCTAAGTGTTATATTAGTGAGATTATATATTATTAGCTTACGTATTCCTACATGTGTGTTGTCTTTGTTTCATGAAATCTCAGAGATAAAAGGCTGTATTTCCATAGATTCTTCTGTTCAGCACTGAATACAAATGTGTGATGAATAAAATCTTTTTTATAATGGATAACAATCAGGCATACACTCAACCTCTTTCTGCTCACTTCTGACCCTTTCAGCTTGGCACTAGTATCTGGAGCCTGACATCTGACTGAAGAGCGAGGAAATAGACAGCTGGGCTTAGGTCATCTCTTTGCATATTTATTTTTGACAGTTGTAGGTCATCTTCATAGAAAAAAAAACTACAAAGTAATAAAAATACATTAAAAATAAAGCTGGGAACTTTAAGAGCTGAGAGTCCCTCTTCACAGGAAATTTCTTTTATTAATGTCTTTTAAAAACTATCATGCCTTCATTTCTTCAACAAGTTCCTCCTTCACAATAGGAAAACACCTCTTCCCCATTCCCCAAAACCTCATGCTTTCCCCACTGTTTGATTTTGTTGAGTTAAAATATTTCTTATAAAAAACATTTTGATTCTCTGGAAAAACAGTCTTTCCAGTAAATACAGGTGGATAAGGGTAGAATGGGCTATGTCTCAGAACACTGGTTTTCTAGCTCCAGTTGTTGAAAGAACTGAATGTTGAGGAAGGGAGTCTATCCTGGGTGAGGGTGGATCAATTCCAAAGAGTTTTCAACCCCTAGGAATCTCTGAAGGTGAAAAGGGACCTCCTTTGCATTTCTTGAGTTTTTCTGAATTCAAAACAATTACTGAAATCTATTATGTTCCAGGTACTATACCAAATACTGGGAGTTCAAAGAGAACCAAAATGTGCTTCCTGCCATTCAGAATATCCTGACCTAGTGAAGGAAAAAAAGAGGGAAACAATGTAGAGGAGATTGCCGCATCACGCGATAAGTGTACTGGGGAGATATGCACTTGGGGCTATGAGAAAATAAGGAGATGGCACTTAACCCAATGGGGACCCACAGAGGGCTCTTATTTCTAACCTTTTCGTAATGCAGGCCCCATATCTTTGTGTGTACAAATTTTTAACATCTTCTAGTTTGGCACCCTGCTATTCCAATGATTACTAAAATAGTTCACAAAAGACTAAACTAAATGATGTCATTGCTCTTTACAAAATACAAAGGATTTTAGTTTTCTAGTAATAAAAGCATATATATTCATGGCACAAAATTCGGTAAATAAAGATATGGAAAAGGAAGAAAATACATAACCACTTTTAATATGTTCGTGCTATTTTCATTCCAGTCTCCTTACTCTACAAAAAGACAAATAGATAATTGTGATACGTATGCATTAATGTATGTACAATACATTAATGTATATATAATATATGATGTATATGTATATATATGCTACACCTATAGAAATACCAATGATTTTATATTCTTAAAAAAACAGTATCATTATCTAATATTTATTAAGGACATACTATATGAAAAATAATAGCTGTACCTTCCTCATAGTCTTCTTGTGGTAATTAAAGGAGCTTTTACATGTATTTAAAGCAGTGTCTGAGATAGAATATAATGCCAATAAATATAGAAGCTCTTAGCATTATTGCATTGCCTTCAATATCTTTATATCAGGATCACCTGGTTCCAGAGATAATAATGAATATAACATTATTTTTTATGAAAAGATATGAAAGGTGATAAAGTAAGTATATACTGTGTCTGTTCAGAACTTCACTGCTGAGAATTTCTCTAGCCCTCTCTCACTTCCCCATATCCCAATGCATTGACATGATTACGTGGAAGGTGCTGTCATCTGCCCCTGTTGACAAATCCAGAGATCAATTAGGCTCCTTCCATGAAATGAATTATGGACAGGAAACCAAAAAAAGCCAGTCTCACTTTGGGCATCTTCACTGAGAGCTATAAGCATAGGCGTAATCAGCAGCTATGTTTTTCACTATGTGGGAGAGAGAAGCAGATGACATCAGTGCACAAAAAAAGATAACAGAGCCAATTGATAAGGAGAAACAGAGATGAGCAATGGAAAGAATATTTAGATGGTCCTCATATTTCTGATTGCTTCCCCAAAGAAAGAGAGAGAGAGAGAGAGAGAGAGAGAGAGAGAGAGAGAGAGAGAGAGAGAGACATCTCGGGTTTTATGAAATACTTTTATATCACTCTCACAAATTCCCCTTTTGCTCATCTACTTTAGGTCAAACCACTGAATTTTATGGTTGAAGTAATGAGGCCCGCAATAGCTAAATTACTTGCCCAGTATCACACAACTTTCAAGTGGCTGACATGGAAAAGAAAAATAAGATTAATTTGAGTGTACAATCAAGTCTTACTTGTAAAGGATTGCTAATAAAGTAGCTGCCCTTTGTATCAGACCCGGCAGGAAAAAGGGGGACAAGGTTAAAAAAGTAAATCAATGACCTGAGCTTCTCTTCCAAACCCAGAAATGTAGAGAAGAGAGATCATGGATGATGGCTGGAAATCAATGATAAGGAGATTCTTTAAGCCTGATGCAAAGTACATGGGGAGCAGGATACCTTTTCCAAAGACAAGACTTCTGGACTCCAAGAGTCAAACAAAGTATTCCTATTTATGATAAGACTACTGGAAGGCTTCGGATGGTCTCAAAGACAGCCCTTCCAGAGAGAGACTACCCCTTACCAATAACATCTGTCTCACCTAATCACATCAACTTGTACCCCCAGGAACGATGTGTATCTACCAGTGAATGTCTATCAGTGATACAGAGTAAGGGTGTCTTACAAAGATCAACTGCCGATTGTTAAGACCACAGCCCCTCTACATAGGAAATGTGTCTGTAAGCAAAATACTGTGTCTTATGGCTTTAACATACACACAAAACCTCCTCTAAAGTCCATCACCGTTATACACTTCACTAAATAATGAATGCGCAATATTTGTGTCCTATGCTGCTTTGAGATTAAAAAACATTTCCACAAGCAAATAAACCCAGAAATGCAAATAATTTTCCTGCCAGGAGTAGACTGTGTCTATAAATTTATGCAAGCCAATGAATATGATTTATAATAACATTACTAATGTCACCCATTTCTAAACTATATTCTATAGCTATCATTTTGTCATCAGTCTTTATTTCCAAACCACATCATCATGGTTCCTGGCACGTAGTAAGTGCTTAACAAATGTTTGTTGAATTAATAAAATCTATTAACAATCCTTACTCTGTTGGGTTTCTCTGTGACACTTCCAGCCGCTCAGCACTCTACACAGTCCAAACAGCATGAGAGGTGAAAATTTGCACTCTAGTGAAAAGAGCTCTAAACAGGAGGCCAGAAGGTGAGGTTCTTCGCCTGAGATCTGTCTAGACACTTGCATTAACTTTCCTCGTCTATAAAACATGTTTGCTGCACTACATACTTCTAAAAGCTAAACTCTAATAATATAATAGTCTCTCTCCTCTATTTTTTTTTTTAGGACAGGGAAGATATGGATACATTTTAAAAGCAGAAAAGGGTTAGAATCCTAGCTTTGCCTTTTACTGGTGACCTTGGGCAATTGATTTAAGTCTTCTAAACTTCAGTTTCTTCTTTTGCTAAATAGGAATAATAATACCAACTTGCAGAACTGTTATGAGAGCCCGTTGAAATACTATGTGCACAGCACGAGGCACACTGCCCGGTACTAAGAGCTCAACACCCTAGTTTGGTATTATTGTTCTTACTAGTATTCTTCATTCTTGTTGTTGTTACATACCTGCTCTTTCTTGAGCAAGGAACATGTAAGGATTTCTTCATCAAATTAGAATCTTGTGGGAAAAGCCATCAAGGACACTAAACCCTACAGCTTTAATATATAAAGGACCAAATCCAAGTAACAACATCAGAGTTATTGAACTGTGTCGTCTTTGAACACTTTAATACATAGACGCTTTCCCTTACAGGTATCATCTTATTTTATAGTAGGACTTAACTGAAATTCTAAACCATATTAAAAGAGGTCTAGAATGATTAAGTTTAACCAAAGTTGGGCACGGATATTCAAGATTAAACAGCAGGACTAGAAGCACACTATTGTGGAAGGAAGGCTGGATCCAATAAAGGATACATTCATCTTATCACAAGGATTCTGATAATCACACAAGATGGCCATAGGAGGAAACTGAGACTTGGATGTGCCACAAACTTGCGAATGTCACAGAACTAGTGAATGGATGAAATGCGATCCAAACCCTGGGCTAGCAGCTACCTCAGGGATGGCTAAGAGTCTCAGGGTCCAATTACCCGCTTCTCTCTGGTTGGTACAGTTTCATCCCAAGAAACACCATTGCCAGCAAGGAAGCAATAGACTTGGTAGTTATGATCAGGAACTTTGACATCGAATATATGAAAAGGCACACAATTCATAAGAATGCCCTAAGTACCTAGCAGAAATTGCTTTAAATAGCTGAATTATTACTAGATTGATTTCAAAATAGCTCATCATGGTCCTTTCCTTTGAAGCAAGCATATTTGTTTGAAAATGTGTTGGTATTTCTTTTCTCATAGTCTTAGAACAGCTTCCAGAAAATAATTAAAACTCAAAATGCTACGAAGGGAAATAACCTGCTGTTGCTACCTACCCCCTTTTTTTTAGAGCTCCTAACTTTCCTTTGATTGAGATGAATAGAGCTTTTCCTTTTCCTGAGGGGGTTGGTCAGACAACAGTAATGTGAGGTGAGATGAAGAGTTTCTTTTCTCTATTTTGTTTCTTAACAAACAAACCAAATTTCCAATTCTTACAAACATTTCAAAGCTCAGGTAACTCTCACTTTTTCAGAAAGCCTTCTCTGATTCCCCCATGTTGCGGAGGTTTTTCTCTTTCTTGTTTTGAAACTTTTACTGCACTTGTCTGGTATATAGGACAGAAGATAACCTAGGAAATCTAATAATGTAAGACCTTCTGTTTACCTATGAAGAAACTGGAGTGACTATTTTTTTTAATTGCCTTAAATTCCCCAGTTTGTTTCTATGTATACATTTATTAAGTTACTCATCTGATGCAAAGCTCTAGACATGTTAGAGAGAACATGACAAATATGGTTGGTGTCGACAAACTAGTAAAGGGGAGTTTCATAGAGCATTCTACAAATGTGTCTTGTTCAACACATGTTTTACCAGATTTCTTTATAATTTCATGCATATGAGTCACTATTGTCTCTTCTCAACTATCGTAATCGTCTCCTTGCTTCACTCCTGCCCCACTTCAGTCCACTCATAGCAGCCAGAATTATCTTTTTTAAAGCATAAATGCAATGACTTTTCTTTCCTACTATAAAATTCTAAGGTTTTATGTCATTCATGTTATAAATTCCACACTCAGATCAATTTTGTCCTCACCTACCTCTCTAGCTCCAAGCTTGAAGCTGTTTCAGGGCTTTCACATGAGCTATTCATGATTTACAAACAGCTTGCTTCGTCTAGTCATTCAGGTTGCATCATAAATGTCACCTTCTCCCAGAGACCTTTCCTGACCCCTCTAGATAATTAGCTAGACCCATTAAACCTCTATCACTCTCATTTTAATTATTTGCATAGAAATTCTGGCACTAAAACTTTTTCCTGTTCACATATTTGTTTTTTGTTTCTGTATTTTCTGGTCCCTCTCACTGTATCCTAGAATTTGAGTTTCCAATAAGCAAGGACCTAAGCCATGTTGGGTCAAATAGCATACCTCATAGATAGCAAGTACTTAACAAGTATCTGTTGCATGAACTAATGAATAAACCATATTTATTTTTCATTATATACATAAATATATTATGAAAAATGAATATTATATATGTGTGTGTGTATATATGTAGAGAGAGATAGATATAAATATATATATACACACACACACACACACACATACAGAGGGTGCCAGAAAATGCATACACATTTTCAGAAAGGAAAAACTATTAAAGTTGTAATGCTCAATACATACCAACAAAAAGATGAATATAAGTAATGTGTATTCATTTTTTTCGCACGCCAGTGTGTGTGTGTGTGTGTGTGTGTGTGTGTAATTTCAAATAGAAAGAAAATTATGAATTCTATACCAAATATGATAAATAATAAGATACTAACACATTTATGATACCAGGCTAACTCATTTTTATGGAAACTATAGAATGAAGCATTCCCTGATAATCTATTACTCAATTTTAATGTAAGTGTGTGATTGGTTAAAAAGCTCTGAAGGTCTTCATTATATTAAAAAACATCAAAGTGAGTATTTCCTTTTGGTAAAATTGTTTACTGCCACTGTCCACTTAAATGCAAAGGACTGCAATGATTGGTGTGTGCCCTTATCACATCTGTACTAACAAATGTGTCAGAGGAAATGCTCTGATATTACAGTTCATTTTACATTGGATGCTCTTTGACTTTTATAAGATGAGCAATCAAAGCAGTCGTTACATATTATTAGTGATTCAGTTAAGGAAAATAAAGGAAAAACAAGTCTCCACTGCTCTTTAAGTATTAAACCTGTTTAATTAAGAATAGAATTATGAAATAATAATAAGACTGGTTACCATGTGCTAGTATCAATGTGTGTGAATATTAATTTTGCTAATTGTCGGCAAAGAAAAACGAACATGAAAATAAATTAGAAGCTAATAGACAACTGTATACAAATGTCTTGTCAATTATAACTCTATAACTATTAATATCTACAATATCAATCTGTTACCACGTTTTATATTTAAAATAGCCCTATTTTTTGAGTGACTTTATAAAACACATTGTGCCCATTTTCAATTATGAAGTAAAATTATATTAAATAAAATGGATGTCTGAAGATTTCACTTCACAGTTTGGGGAAGAAAATTTCCAACAAACATTTAAACAATTTGTAGGCTGGTGGTTAAAATGAGAGTTCAGTATTCCTGGCTGAGTTGCACATTTTTAATTATGGGAAATATTTTCTTTACTTATTGCTTGTTTCATCCACTTTACATAACAGGTGAATCTTATGTAGCTTGTGCCTACTGAGCATTTAAATTGTTGTGAAATCTCCTTCCTTGAGACAAACAAGTTGCTTAGAGCAACCTAGTATGAGGTCTCCTTATAAAATTTCTACAAGGCTTTTACTATGAAAGGTTTATGAAAATAACAATATAGTGTGATCATTGAGCCTATGGCCTTCTTGGCCAGATGTGTGAGCTCTATTTTCACCTGTCAGGCTTTCGGAAAACTGTATCAGATGAACGATGACATTAGAACATATGGCTGGTCCACAGACACTCAATCCAGAAGTTGTAGCATTTTAATTTACTTCTCTGAAAATAAACTATGAAATCTTCTCTAAAGTATTAACAAGACCACCCTTTAAAAAACTTAAAATATGATGCAATTTAAAATAAATACGATTAAAATATTAAGCCCATTATTTGTAATCACTATTCCATCAGTTATTAAGATCTATACTATATTTCTTGAAACCTCTTCAACTGGTAACAATTTTAATAACTCCCCTCCCCTCACACCCAAATTCAAAATGTCTGCTCTATTTCAGCCCAGCTTTTCAGTGTTAAAAATGCCTCTGTAGCACCCTGGAGCTTTAGTGACAGTGAACTCAAGCTGGTTTAGCTTAGAGAAGCATCTAAACTTAGAAGTTGGTCCCAGGGCCCTGACTCTTGGAAACTGACTCTCTTGGTCAGTCCTTGAAAGACTGTAACCGGGCATTCAGAGAGACAAGTTTGCTTCGCAAATCTCAATCTTAGATGTACATTATAGCCATAGTCAAAGTTTAAAAACAAACAAAACACTGATGCACCAGCCATACCTCTAGATTCTGATTAATTCTTCTGGTGTCTGTCCACTCCAGATGTTTTATAAAAAGTGTCCCATGAAGTTACAATGCCTCCACCGGTATCTCAAGGGATTGATAATTGAAACAATGGTTTACTATAAGGTAACACTGAATCTAGGGGTTTTGTTTGTTTCCTCTGCTCCTTTTCTCCACAATCTTTGATGACTGTTAAATTAAATTATTGTAGTATCATGTGCAATGTTTATTTTCTCTCCCAATTCCCCCAACTCAAATGAATGTCCATCTTATATTGTCTTGGCCACCCCACCCTTTTGACGTGACTGTTTAACCTGCCTTTAAAAGCAGCCACTCAGTTCCCAGCATGAGTTCATAACTACTACTTTTCCCTAAATTGACAATGATGCATGTATTCAAAGTGTTGTAAGTGTCTAAAACAAGGAAAAACAGAATATGAACAACAATTGTTTTTCTTTTGGGGTTAAAGGAGGAGGATGAAGCAAAACAAGAGAGGTGAAGAAGGTACAGAGAGAGAAAAAAAGATTAATGTTGATTGTTGTGCAGGTACAAATTCTTTCTAAAACTCAAGAATGAAAAACCCACACCTTCATTTTGTATTTTTTCCAATCAACTGAAGTTATCTTAACTGAAACTTAAGTTCTATTTTAAGCACTTTTTTCCATCAGGCAGGAGAACTAAAATGTCAGATGAATAGATAATTACCCACATCCCCACTTCATTGATTTTTTCTTAGAGATTCATCTAATTTCCATTCAGCTTGAAAGAACTATCAGGAACTGAGGTGCGGTACATTTACCTGCAGTATTGTAACAAACCTCCTCCCACCACCACCACCAAATGCACCAGTACATTTTTACGAGCCCCTTCTATGTACTACCCCAGGTTGAGAAACATAAGACTAGCTGAACGGAAGTATAAACAAGGGATTTAACAACATATCAGACCAAAACAGGTTAAAATTCCAAAACTATTATCCTATCCTATATGCATAGGAAAAAAAGAATTAAAAATGTAAACTAAAATATTAACAGTGACTAATTTTAGATTGGGAGAGTGTTTTTTTTAAATGTTTTTTGCTGTCTTTCATGCCCATATCTGCTAAATAAACATGATTTCCTTTATAAAAAGAAAACAATTTTTAAAAATACATTTTTAAAAGTTAATGAAGCAAAGCAAAACTTACTAAATGATTAATTCAGCACTCAGGACAGTGGTGTCACCCTTTAGTTTAGTAAAAGCATTTTGTTGTTAAGCAGAGGTTCATTCCTCTCAGTGTTTTTTGTCCTTCTAACTGTATGGAGGTTTCACACGTGATGGTCTCTGAAGCTCCACTTCACTTAAGGAACCCTTTTGACCCTGGAAAAATGATTACAACTCTAGGTCACAGGTGGAGAGTTATTAGTGATGTCTAATGGGAAACAAATTTCTTCCCTAAATCTATCTGATTATGATCATTGTGTATACATAATGTTCACATATTTTGTGAGAAACATGTTAAATGGTTCAAATTGCATGCCATTAGAGAATTATACGTAGTTATTAGAGTTGTAGAACAAGGATAGAGAGACTTTTCACATAAACTTAAAGTCTTCTTTATGCATTAGCTATTGCATTGATTTGTTTAATACTGCTCTTACTCAGTACTCAGAAAGTAAAATTCAGAAACTTAAAAAAGAAACACTTTCTGCTCCCTACAGACTGGACTGTGCCAGCATTTATATCTTTATTGTGTTACAATAAGTTCACATTAACAAAAGCAGGTGAGGCAAGAAGTTGAAGAAGCAAGAACCAATATAATTTTCTGAGCTCTGTGTCGCTTAACAGATCAGGAAGTAAAGATTCATGAGGCTGAGAAACTATATTGTTTCCAGAAAGATAATTGTAAAATATATATTAAATATATAGAGATTTAAGTAACAGCAATCTGGTCTGTTTACTATTCTATCCCTCTATGTCTAACATAATAGATTACACATGTTGAATTAAGCTTTGTCATGAATGATAATAATTTTAAAACATTGCTGTACAATAAAATTAGTCATTAGAAAAACAACGGTAAACTCTATTAAGAAAATTCTATCTTACTTAAGATGTTTGGTCAGTGCTGTTGCTCAACTACCAAATATAAAGTTAGGTAGTCTTTCTCCTCTCTTTTTCCATATAGAAAATCCCACCATACTTTATTCTGCTCCAGAAAGTAGGCACCATAAGTTTAGAACAGACACTCTCTAAGAATATATGAGAGTACAGCCCAATGAAAATCTATATCGAAAGAAGGTCTTATATAGAAATGAAATAAAAATTTAATACTGGATTTTGCTTATCAAGTACTTATCACTGTGCTAAGTACTTTTAAATATAGTGTGCCATTAAAACTTCATGAAAGCCCTAAGAGGTGGATATCATTACTTTTCTTTTTTCACATATGAGAATAATGAGAGAATAATTGTTTTTCAAGCTTGTGGTAAAAGAGAACAAAAAAATAAAACTTAGGATATCCTAGCCAAATTCATGGGACCCATCTTGAATCTATAAACTCAATGGTGAGAAAGAAGTATATCTCTAAAAAAATTTATATTGGAGAGGATAACATCAAAGAAATTAAAAATGAAGACAATGAAGTCATTCTGCCTGGGAAGAATCTTGGCTCTGTCATTAACGGCTGTAAAATCTCAGTCAAGTTACACATCCTTTTGAGTCTTCTCCTATGTAAAGAGGGGAAATTGCTAATTCTCATCTTGTAGTATAATTAACATAGAGAGAGTGCTTAGAACTGTGTTATATATTTTGCAGTCAGTATAGTATTATAAATATATAAGTATTCACTCTTATTGCCATGCCATTGTATTGCTCTTATGTAAGAAATGAGTAGCTATTAGTAACCACTGGGGGAAAAAATAGATACTTTAATTCTCTGATACATCAGAAAAAAAATGTATATGTATTTTCAAAGGGGTGGGGGGAACTACGCAAGGTGTCACACTGCTACATAATAGTGAGATAACTTGGTCCAATTACAAATTAGCAGCTTAAAAACAAGACACATTAGGCCATAGATAACACTCTCTTTGTTAGTGTTTGTAGTGAGACTATAGGCACTTATATCACCATGACTAATTAAATTTAAATGTTTATGAAATGAATGAATTGTGAGTATTTTACTTTCATTAAAACAGAAGAGCAAATTGGGATTAAAGCCATACATGAAATTCTTCAGCAAGATTACTAAAATTCTGAAATATTGTCTTGTTTCTTTTCTACATAAACACTATAAGTAGCATTATTGGGTGAGAGATCCAAGATGGCATGGTAGATAAACACTGTACCTGTGCCCTTCCATGAACTCATTAAAATTACAACTAAATTATAGAACAATCAACCTGGAGAACCATCGAACGTCTAGCTGAACAGAAGTCCTATCACTGAAAATATAAAGAGCAGCCACGTTGAGACTGGTAGTAGGGGCAGAGAGGTGGAACAGGCCCCAAACCACTTTGTGACAGTTGAGAATCAGGAGGGATATCACAGCCAAGGAGGTTCCCCGAGGAGAAGCGAGAGACCCCTCCCCCTCTAGGCTCTCTAGCTGGGAATACTGATGCCAGGAAGAGGAGCCCCCACAACATCTGGCTGTGAAAAACAGTGGACATTCTAATCATCCACGTGGGACAAAGGCTATGGGAAACCCAGCCGTCTTCTTACAGGGCCTGTGGACAGAGTCCCTAGCTCACAGTCACTCAACCTGGGCTCCAGTGGAGGGATGGTGATTCAGGGGTGTCAGAGGCATACAGATACAGAGGACAGATTAAGGTGTGTGGCATCTGTGAAAAGGCTGAAGGACAGTCGCCATTTTTCCTGTGAGAAGTCCTTCTCCCGTGCAGCCAGCAGGTAGACACCATCTTTCTTGTGTTGAGCCCACCCCCACAAAGCCCAAATCTGAATCTGAATTAGTCTGGTAAGCTCCACTGGGACTCCACTTCACCCAACTTCCCCAATGCTGGAGGCACTTTCTCCAGGAAGAGCCAGCCTGACCCAAATTGAAATTTTTCTTAGAAAACTATAGAAGTCCAGCAGGCCCTGATGGGTAGCAACTGGCTTTGGTGTGCTCTAAGACTTGTAATCAGCACTGGCACCAAACCACAACTTACATTAACCTGGTGACCACACTTCCTCCCACTCCAGTGACTCCCTGAGACTCTGTCTCACCCCACTTGTATACCACAGGAGGCTTTATCAGTGACCTACTTTAAGGGACCTGGAAGGTGGTTGCAGGCCTTAGGATGTCCTGGTTTGTTTTATTTTGTTTTTGTGGAGCTAGCACCCCAGGCTCAGTACTGGTGTCAGACAGCCTTGGTTCACAGTGTGACCTCTTTTACATGCCTCCAAATTTAGCACAGGCAGTGAAAATGTGGATTGTTTTGTAGCTCTAACCAGGTAGTCCCCAAACAGTCACAGGCAATGGGGGACCTGGGTCTGCAGTGGAGCCCCTCCCAAGAGGCCCCAGAACCAACATACTTGGAAGTTGGCTTCAGAACACAGCAGAGCACAGCCCACTTACCCCACAAGTGTGACACAAAATGGGTCATCTCAACAGGCACCAGAGCCCACTGGGGTGAATCCCATTCAGTGGGGTAAGCCCACTGCACAGCAGCCTGCAAGCTGTGGACATGGCCAAACCCCACAGCCAGTCAGCCTGAGTGTCAATCCCACCCACGATGTGCCAATAGCAATCAAGGTTCAAATATAACAAGAGGACAAATACAACCTACACATGGTACATTCCTGGAGCACCCAGAACAGATTACCAGGGAGACTATGCCAGGGCCTCACAGGGCATCTACTACATAAGACCACCCAGCCAACACTGGGAGACATAGTAGATCTACCTAATACATAGAAATAAACAGAGAGAGGCAGCCAAATGAGGAAACAAAGAAATGCACCCCAAATGAAAGAGCAGGAGAAAACTCCAGAAAAAGAAGTAAATGGAATGATGGTAAACAACCTACCAGAGACAAGAGTTCAAAACAATGGTTATAAGGATGTTCAAGGAACTTAATGAGAACTTCAACAGAGAGATAGAAAGCATAAAAAAAGGACACAGAAACCATAACAAAGAAAAACCAGTCAAAAGTGAAGAATTCAATAACTGAAATGGAGAATGCACTAGAAGGAATCACCAACAGACTAGATGAAGCACAGGATCAAGTCAGTGATTTGGAAGACAAGGTAAACCCCCAATCAGAACAGCAAAAAGAAGAAAGAAAATCTGAGACCTCTGGGAAAACATCAAGCACAACAACATTCACATCACAGGGGTAGCAAAGGAGGTAGAGAAAAAGCAAGTGATTAAAAACCTTTTTGGATAAATAATGACAGAAAACTTCCCTATCCTGGCAAAGGAAATAGATGTACAAACCCAGGAGGCACAAAGAATCCCAAACAGGATGAACCCAAACAGGCCCACACCAAGACACATCATAATTAAAATGGCAAAAAATAAAGACAAAGAGAGAATCCTAAGAGCAGCAAGAGAAAGGCAACTAGTAACTTGTATTGTCAGCTGACAAGCCATAAGATTGTCAGCTGATTTCTCACAGAAACTTTGCAGGCCAGAAGGGATTGGCAGGAAATACTCAAAGTGATTAAAAGCAAGGACCTACAACCAAGATCACTTTCTAAGCAAGGCTATCATTTAAAATTGAAGGACAGATAAAGAGCTTCCCAGATGAGAAAAAGCTAAAGGAGTTCATCACAACCAGCATTACAGGAATATTAGAGAAATTTGTTAAGATGGAAAAAAAAAATCAAATTATGAATAATAAAATGGCAATAGCTATATATCTATCAACAATACTTTCATTGTAAATGGATTAAATAGTCCAATCAAAAGACATAGAAGGGCTGAAGGGATTAGAAAACAAAATCCTTGCATATGCTGCCTACAAGAGACTCACTTCAGATTGAAAGACGCAAACAGACCTCAAGTAAATGGATGGAAAAAGATATTTCATGAAAATGGAAACAATAAACAAATAAACAAAAGCCCCCACAAAACTGGGGTGGCAATACTTATACCAGTCAAAATGACTTTAAAACAAAGGCTATAAGAAGACACAATGAAGGACCCAGTAATCCCACTTCAGCGTATTCATCCAAAGAAACCCAAAATACTATTCAAGGAGCCGTGTGCTTCATATGTTCATTGCTGCACTGTTTACAATGGCCAAGATGTGGAGGCAGCCTGGGTGTCTGTTAATAGAAAAATGAATAAAGAGGAGATGGTACGTATCTACAATGGAATATTGCTTGGCCATGGAATGGAATGGGCTGTTGCCATCTGCGGCAACATGTATGGACCTGGGGGATATTGTGCTGAGTGGAGTGTCAGACAAGACAGAGGTAATGTGATTTTGCTTATATGTGGAATCTAAAGAACAAAATAAACAAACAAAATAGAAACAAACTCACGTATACAGAAAATGGGAGGGGGTCGGGGGAGTGAAAAGGGAGAAGGAATTAAGAAATTAAGAAGTACAAATTGGTAGTTATATAAAATAGTCACAGGGATGTAAAGTACACCATAAAGAATATAATAAATAATATAGTAATAACTATGTATGGTGCCAGATGGGTACTAGGATTGTTGGGGTGATGGGAGGGGGCTGGGGGACAGGCGGAAAAATGTGAAGGGATTAAGAAATACAAATTGGTAGTTACAAAACAGTCTTGGGGATGTAAAGTAAAGCATAGAGGAATATAGTCAATGATATGGTAATAACTATGTATAGCGCTAGGTAGGTACTAGACTAGTCAGGGGAATCACTTCTTAAATTATGTAAATGTCTAACCACTATGCTTTACACATTAAATTAATATAAAATTATATTAAATGTCAACTGTTATTTTAAAATTAAAAAGGGAAGGGTAAAGGGGAATAAAAGGTACAGATCTCCGTGTATAAAACAAATAAGTCATGGGGATGTAATATACAGCCTAGGAAATGTAATCAATAATATTATGATATTATAGTATGGTGTCAGATGGTTGCTGGACTTAAGGTGATCGCTTTTTTAGGTATATCAATGTTGAATAACTATGGCGTACCCCCGAAAATAATATAATATTGTATGTTCCTGTGTTTCCCCAAAAATAAGACCTAGCCATACCATCAGCTCTTAAGCGTCTTTTGGAGCAAAAATTAATATGAGACCCGGTATTATATTATATTATATTATATTATTACATTACATTACATTACATTGTATTATACCCGGTCTTATATTATATTAAAATAAGACTGGCTCTTATATTAATTTTTGCTCCAAAAGACACATTAGAGCTGATGATCCGGCTAGGTCTTGTTTTCGGGGATACACGGTAGCTACATTATTTTAATTTAAAAATAAAATCTTTATAGAAAGAAACTTCTTTGCGAATCAGTAGATAGCAGTGACCTCGGTTTTCTCAACAAGTCAAAATCACGGAAGTGGGGACGCTGTTGTTCTCTAGGTGAAGAATTAAAAGATGTAAAACCCTTTAAGCACAGCATGTAGGTTCTCATGAGTCTGGGTTCAAACGAATTGGAAAATAAATTTCTGGGACAACTGGCACATGTGCTTGTGGAGGCTTACTTTATCGTCAGCCACACCCCCCCAATAAAAAAAATAGAAAAGTAGCACTCTTGATAAGAAAGATGCCTTTGCCCCGAGCATCCCATACACCTCACCGCGTATGCTGTCCTGATAGCTGTATTATAAGAATTAGTCTGAGGAAAAAACAGTTGTGAGGCATTTTCTGAATTCTAATTTGAGATATTTTTTAAGGTACTGAAAGCAGCTAGCATTTGCTTTGTGTTGTCTTATGAACCAGACACATGGAATTATTAGAAAAAAAAAAAAACAAACACAAAAAACACAAAACTCTGGTTTATTATCCCCCCACTTATTAAATTGATTTTATTAAACTTGTTCCGGGCTGATTTGCTATATGACAAACTTTCTCCTGGGATCCATTTCTAAAGAATTCAGAATGGAGGGGTTAGACTTTGGATGGGTACATTCCAGAAAGTGCTGAGATTCTAATAAAATCCCCAAAGTTTGCATAAAACCCTACAGAAAACATCCAAGTTGTATAAAAGTTTTGGAATTTAGTGGTAGGGAGCTATACAAAGCAACAGAATATTAATTATTTTCTGATACAAATCAAAGAAAGAAGAAAAAGGCTTGTGATTCAATTACACAGTTTTCTTTTGAATCAATGTGTCAGAATGCAGATAATTTATAATTGAATTTCTCAAAAGGAAGTAAGCTTGATATACAATGGGCAGAATTTCACAATAAGAAATGAGAGCTATTTCCTACATGTCGTAATATTTTGACACAACTGGAAATATGGGCTTGGGCATGAATTGGAGAGAAAGTGTTTAAGAGGTCAGTTAAGAAATTAGCCCAGAGGAGGCAAAAATGTCAGACACTAGTGATAAGAAAATCCTAGATTTTTAAACTTTAGTACACGAATAGCAGTATAGTCTTTATGCAAGTCAATCTACAAGGTTAAGGATGAAATAGGAAACAATAAGAATAAAATGCCATAGTAACTAAAGAACATCTTCAGAGAATTTGGTGAAGATGTGAATTAACATATCTCCTATGTTATAGCATCTGCTCTCATCTGAGTGATGAAAACAAAGCTTAAAGGACCATTTTGTTCTTCAAAGTAAAAGTGGTGGATTACTCTAGGTTTCAGATTTCTTCAAGCTTGTTTCAATGAGTAAGCCATTGAAAGTCACATGGTACATATTTCATTCATTCCCTAAAACACACTGACATTTTCACAGTAAACATTTTATTATTGCTAGTTGCCAGCTCATCATTTTAGCATTATGCGAAATGAATCTCTGGTTCAAATTACCTGCTTAGCCCTTGGAAAACTAGGGCAACTAACAGGCTAGAGAAGGACAAGAAAATGTGGGATGAAGAAGCTTAGATAAATAGGCCATTCAGACAATGGGTATTTGCAAGATCCTATTCAGCTGGAATCTTGTATACTCAGCGATTCAAAAGCATCCTACCATTTTGCCTACCTCCCCTACATTAATCCTTCCTGTTCCCATTTCTCTATTATTATTACATCCAATACCTACTTGTTCCTCTATCTATTAATTTAATGGTTAAGAAAAAATATATAAACCAATATACAAGAAGTTATTATGGTTGAGGTTTGGGCACTTATATCCTAGTTAGGCACAGCTTGATGAAGTAATTCAACAAATGTTTATTTAGTGCTTACAGATAAGGCCCTGTGTTAAGCACTATGGATGAAAGACAGATGTTGTTCCCACAAGAAGATCACAGTTTAGAGACTGGGGTTGGGGTATAGAGATAAGCAGAAGAATCAACAGTCATAAATTGATTATTGTTATAATAGTATGCACAGGATGCTACCGAAGGGAAAGAGATAAACATGTCACTTAAATTTAAGAAGTTCATGGAATATCTGTATGAGGAGGTGACATATGAGTTAAGTCACTGACTGTGGATCTAAAGGATGACTTTTCTTCCAGCTCTAAAAAGAAATATTTCAGATAGAGGAAATCTGTAGCGGGGGAGGCAGTGAGGGACAGACTTGAGAAAAATTCTGCCTTATGTCCTTTACTTTCTTTAAGAAACACCAATGAGAAAAACAGAATGCTTATCTAAGGCTTATCAATGTGCTGGAATGTAAAAAGTATGCCATTCTGCCTTTGACAGGCTTTGATGAAAGGACACCTCCTCTTTGATGAGAGTGGATTGTTTAACAGGCAATTGGAAAATAACCTGGATTTTGACCTATAGGCTTCTCTCTTTTTTGATAAAAATATAAAACTATTTCTGAATGGATATACACCAAATTTTAAATGTTCCATAAAATATGCTAGATTTTAATATTTATTAGCATTTGAATTTGAAAAACTCAGTCTTATAAGATCGGTGTCTTAGTAATAGTTCAAATGCACAATTAATGACTTTTAGGTTTATCCAGAAATTATATATGAAATAATATAAAAACCAAGGGTGGGGCAGGAAAGCATTTGCCTATGCATATTAAGGCCACTGCTCAAAGAAATTCTGAGTCATGCAATTCCTCTTGAGATATAAGAATGTAATTTATAATTTATAGTATTAAATAATAAGTCATATGCTATATAGTTACAAGAAAATTTATAAGCATAGAAAAGAACCTCTCAAGACCTTTTCTTCAGCACTACAATAACAACTATCATTCTTTACTTACAATAGCTACAGTACACTGTGATAAATGTGCTTTTTGAACTACCCACATAGTCCAGGTATGCCTTGCCACAGTTTTACTTTGATCCCTTTGGTAGCAAGGGACAATGAATGAGACATCTTCAATCCACAAGTAACAGGCATAGACGTGAAACAATGATTTCTCTTGAGGTATAAAAACACATTAGCCTTGCTTACTCAAAAAGCTCTACCTTATCTAAAAGCTTTAGCTTGGCTCTAGGACAATGGCAATTTATAATTTGACTAGTCCGTTTCAGAAGTCAGCTCTATATACTTCATTTAGGAAATTTTTTTTTTCCAGGATGACTGTATCTAATTATATTCTTTATATTTTTTCTCCCCCTCCTTTCTTTCTGTCAAAAGTCATCAGGATTGGGGCTAGTGGGGATTAGAAGGGTTATCTACAGTTAGTGAGATATCTGAAGCCTGCTAATTCTATTTTAAAGATAACACTGATCACGCTGATAACCACCTTTATCAAATCTATGTGTGCAGGTGAGAAGATAAATGATAGGTACGCTGTCACTTTAAAACAGCTATTGCACTGAAATTGAAGAATTATTTCCACATTAAAGTGAACTGTTGGCAAGGACTTATATTCGGTCTTACAGTCATTACTGAGTATTAGTATACTGTTGTTGTTGTTGTTGTTGTTGTTGTGTGTGTGTGTGTATGTATGTATGTTTTGAACCCCAGGATAAATCTACAGCCTGAAATAGATCTAATTGACAGGATGACTGTTTTCAGCTAATGATTTGTTACATCAATGGACCTTAGCCTGTCCTCAATTACAGATATCCGCATTTACTGCGAAAGAAAGAAAGCGGCATCTAAACTTGGAAGGTAAGGTGATGAAGGGGTGGGGGAGACACAAGCATATTTCCATCCCTAGTACTGAGCCAACGATGCTGCTATGATTTTTGAAGTCAAACTTCTCTCTCTTATCACTGTACTTGATACAGAAAACAAAATTATTGTTCTTTAGTCTTACATACTCACTGATAGTTTACCTTTCTACAAGTGCGCTCATAAATGTTTATAGGAGTGCTTTTTTTACGAAAGTAAAGTAAACCAATTCCACCAACCACAAATGCCCACTATGTGCCAGCCTACAAAAATAACAGGCTACAATCCTTAACCTCAAGGGAACAGCCAAGTAAATACATAATTGCAATAAGGTATGAAAAATGAAATAAAAGAAGTGGATATTGGGGGTAGTGGGAGTAAAAGGAAGAAGAATCATTTTGTTTGAGTGAATGTGGGAAAGCTTTTATGGCAAAAATAGATCCTGATCAAATGCAAAGAATCTTTTAAGCATTTAGATAACTAGGTCTTGAATTTTTTAGACTCATTAAAGCAAAGTTCTGGAGGACGGCTATTCTCCAGACATTTAGTTTTTTGTTTATTCTGCTTATTGTAAGCCACAGGTAAGTAGTTAAATATGCATTGCTAATCATCTTATTTCAAAATCTGCTGACATTCTAGTGTTGTTGTGTGTGAGATGCATGGGTTAGTCAATTTTTAATGACTATTTGTTTATTAAGATTTGGGTAGAGCCAAGGGGCCAGTCCTTGATTGGTGAGTCTATTAGGAAATCAGCATTTTCCACATGTGAAGCTTAAATATGGAGAGCTAACTTACGAGCTTGCATTAAGAGCATTAATAGATAGATAAGCAATGTACACAGTTATATTTTTAAAGTTCCAATGTGTGGCACACAGTAAGCACACAAAAACACAACTATTGAGTGAGTCAATTTAAGAATAAAATTACACATGGCTACTTTGAAATGTGTTATGAATTTGGATCAAGATAAAAACATATTTTATATTCAATTTACTTTTACACACACACACACACACACTTTCTTTAAAGTATTTCTCTTCTACTCTTCTTTTTGGGTCAAAGATTTCTAAGCTTCTTATAGGATAAAATATTAGGCTATGTGAAATTAGTGATGAAATATGCATACCAAAAAAAAAAACAATCTATACTTAGAAGAACAATAATATCCTGATAATCCCAGAGGGTTAAGAAGTAAAATTGAAAAAAAAAAAAGTCAAAAATAATCTCATCACCTGGAACTAAAAATATTATATGACAAAAAAAATTTAAATCAGAAATTCCTTATAACAGTAATTCCACTTCAACTTTTGATCCTCTCTACTTCTATATTCCATCAATATACAGCAATGGTATATTGGTCTCTCCGTCCGTCCATCCATCCATCCATCCATCCATCCATCCATCCATCCATCCATCTATCCATCCATTTCAATATAGGTAGTGCGTGCTAGTCCTTTTATTCTTCCAGAAATTTTACCAACACTTAATACTTAATTCCTTTCAGTTATTTGAAATTACATAGCTTCTTTTTGACTTGAAGCTTTACGCATTCTGCAATTTCAGGTAAGCTGGACGAGCATTCATTTTGAGAAGTCTTTCTTCAACTTCCAAACTAGCACTTTCCGAAAAATATCATGTGAATCAAAACTGCAAGCTGCCCATGTAACTTAAAATTTCTTCATACCTACATTTAAATAAGTAAAGAGAAACTGGTAAAATTAATTTTAATAATATATGTGATTTTAATACAATATTTCAAGTTATCTTTTATATGCAACTGATATGAGTTATTAATGAGATATTTTATATTATTTTTTTAATTTATAAAATCTTCAAAATTCTGTGCATATTTTACAATTATGGCATACCTGGATTTTGACCAATAGGCTTCTCTCATTTTTGATAAAAATACAAAACTATTTCTGACTGAATATACATCAAATTTTAAAGGTATTTCTGAGTAGCAAAAGGAATAGAATGGTTATTAGATAGAGGGGGAGAATACTGCCTTTCCTATGCTATACAACTTGCTGCTTGAATTTTTTTTTTCTTTCAATGTATCTCTTCTATTTCTTAACTGAAAAAGACATTACCATTTTGAAAATATTTATACATGCCTTAAAAGGTAAACTTTACAAAAGTTAGAGACCTATAAAGTATTATAAACTCAGTGTCATTTGTGAATAAATGATATGTTTTGAAGTAGTACAGTGGTTAAATACACATTGTTCTCCCTGTACAATGCAAAACAGAGCCGGGTAAGTATTCCTAAAGGAAATTCATGGTTCATTTTCCAGTACTGATTTGATTTTAAGAATTGGGAAGAAATTAGTCACTCAGAAACAGTTTAAAAAGAGTGATTTCTGTCAAACTAAAAATGCAATATACAGAAGTATACCGTCATTTATTACCCCATTCAGATTTGTAGATCTTTCCTCACCCTATTTCATGCTTCCCAGGCATTTCATTCTCACCTCTATATGATTAGTATCTATGGCACTGTAACGATTTGGTTGATTTTTGTTTTTCCCTTTGCATTGTGAGCTCCCAAGTTCAAAGAACGGATCCTGTTCATCTTGGTATCCCTAACACCTAACACAATGCCTGACACATAACAGGATTTATTGTTCAAAGTTAGCCTAATTTGCAGTATGTGTCTATGAGGTATATTTTTACTGACTTTGAAAATAACACATAAAATTTAGCAGTATTGTTCTATATATGTTCAAGTAATACTCTAAATTAAATGATTGATTATACTTCAGAAATTGTCTGGAATTTACCATACCTGCTTATTATAAAAAATACAATACATGCATATAGAAGCATGTATAGAGACTGATTGTTTAGCACTGTAGATTTATGCTGATCTATGTTTGAAACAAAATTAAAAATGAAAAATTGTCATTTATCTTAATAAACTGAGAAAACAGTAGAGAGTTTTCTTGAGTTTAGTTTGGTTAGTTTTGCTTTTATTTAATGTAAACTTTAATTCACATGTGTCTTACTAAAAAAGTTGATGGAATTATGCACTGGATGAAATATATCCTCTGTCATGAGGGTTGAAATTTTTAGTTTAATATGCTTGAATTAGAGGTAAAGATTCATATTCTTTTATCCTTATTATTCTATGATATCGCTGAAGCTGGGAAAGGCATTTAAAGTAAGACATAGTCATAGTTTTATGTTTCAGTAGTATGAAATTAACAAACTATGAATCTTAATCAAAGGGACAGGATAATTCCCAGAAACTGAATGTGACCATCGACCTATAAAATTATGTAATCCTGCTTTGGTCAAGGAAAGTAAGATGCTAGAGTCCAGTCTCTTCCTCTTTTTTTTACCTCCACATGCTCTTCTCTAGGAAGGAAAGATCTGAGATAACTTGCTATGTGGGCCATTTTTCCTGTGGCCCCTTGAGGTTTCAAGCAAACGAAGAGAGATTACACATTCTCTAACAATCACTGCTGAAGACCAGTATGGATTGAGAGTGTCCCCAGGTTCTCTAACTGTGCGCCAAGGTGCCTATCTGAAACCTGCACAGACACATCTCCACTGACTCTGGGGGATGCTGTACTGAATTTCTGGAGAAGAGTTTCACCAACATTGCCATTACCTCCTCCCCTTCTAAGGCACCATGGGAAATCACGTGGCGGCCTCTACTAACCTGCTGCCTTCTTGTGGGCTTCCCGTGTTTTCCCCCTTTCCTTTCCTCTTGTTTCCCTCTCTCCTTCTTCTTTTTCTTATTTTACCCCTTACTTTTTCTCACTTCTTTCTTCCATCTACCTGTTTGTTTTGTTCATTATCTTTTCTCTAATGACAAAAGAAAAATGTGCTTATGGAACAGGAGGTTTGGAGACTCAAATTATCAATAAATCCACATATTGGCTATGGATTTTACTTTAAAATTTTCAGAAAAAAAAATTAAATACCCTAGGTCACTATGCTGAAAATTACCTACAATCATCCATAATCTGGAATTCTTTGTAAAGCAGCGTGGATAAAGGAGAATTTACCAAGCATTTTACTTGATTTCTTAATAGGACATAAATATATACTTTCAAGTTTATACTATTTGGTGTTATATATTGGTGAGATGACTTTTCTAGTCCCATCACTCACCTGTGTGGGGTAGGAGGAGGTGTAAAAGGAGTAGGAATATATAAAGCATGCTAAATATGCTTTTCCTTTGGAGAGCCACAGTTTTCAGTTAGAAGTGTAAACAAATTTTAAATACAGAGGGTGCCAAAAAACTGTGTACACATTATACGAAAGGAAAAAACTATTAATTATAACACTTAATATATACTAATAACAAAAGTTGAATGCAGTCACGACTGACTTCTCCAATTACAAGAGGTGCTCAAAGTGGTTACCATCAGTGTCCAGAAACTTCTGATTACAGCAAACTTGAGCATAGATAACATCTCTTAAAATGTATATACATTTTTTGGCACCTTGTGTGTGTGTGTGTGTGTGTGTGTGTGTGTGTGTGTGTTTGTGTATGTATATAATCGGTATTCTATTTGCTCCAACCCAAAAGATTAATGGTTCTAACTAGATAATTCAGTTGTCTTATGTAAGTACATAGATAGACCTTCAGAGAATGGCAAATTGATGTTTTCTAATCATAATGAAAATAGCAATTGAAAACATAAATACTAGCCTTTGTATCATCTATGTCCTTATGGTAAGGTAAGTGTTTATTCCGTGCAGAGCTTCTTTAGTGGTGTTACTTTCCTTTCCTTTTCTTTTTAATGTTCTGAGATGTTAATTTTAAAGCAACTTTTGTTTGTCTGATAGAAAATAATTCAGTGAAATGTTTCTTGGATCTTTTTTTCTCTGAAAACTATTTCACTGTTTAAGACATCATTGGAGTCTTAATTATTAAATGTTTATGGAGTGCTCATTATATGACAGTTAATGTTCTTAACACTTTACTCGTATTAACTCATGTACAACTCATTATAGCCCCAAAAGATATGGACTATTAATATGCCCATTTTGCAGATGAAGTTAAACACTTTGCCCAAATTCATTCAGCTCATAAATGAAGACTCAACACCATTGATCTGGAGCCCATAATCTTAACCACAAAACTACAATGTATATCTAAAGTCACACTAAAGCAATTCGACTGCTAATATTATCTATAATAACAAGATAATTAAAAAGCAGAAATCAAGTGGATTTTCACTTTGCTAGAAAATTTTTTTTTCAAAATTGGGTAAAGAAGTATATTTTTGAACTTCTGTTATCATATACATATGTCGGGCATTATGGTAGATTCTCTACATTTTACCATTGCATTTGACCCCCTGCCAGTGTTGGCATTCTTATAGCAAAGAAACTGAGGCTGGAAAAGGTGAAGGAATTTGTTCAAGGACAAATAAGTAGACTTTATCAAACATCAGCATCCTTTCCCCTTCAAAAAAATGCTATTTCTCAAAATAACTGGACACTGGTGTACTCCATTAAGAAATTCCCTAAGAAGTAAGATTAGATGACTTCTGTAAATTCCACTGGCCCCAAAGTATCTCCTTCAGTAGAATTCCATAAAACTTAAAATTCATATGGAAAATCTGATCTGAAAATATTCATGGAGTCTCCAAATGTTAGGATCGTATTATAAATTAAAATACGATTATAAATCATATATAAATTGGCAGATCACGGTCTCTACACTTTGAGATTGTGTCTAGGTTATTGCACACATTAGAATCAATGTGTCTCAAAGGGTGGTAAACAAGATAATTGCAGGTACAAAGAGTACATTAAATAGCACTGAATCACATTGTATGAAAGTTCTTGCTTTTGATTACATCAAAAAGAAAGTCTCAGTGTGGTATCTCTATATCTTTAACAATTCTCTAACTCTTGCCGTTCTCCTTTTCTAAAGAAGAGAGTAAGACAGCCTGAGGTTTCCTAGTCTTTGCCAGTCATGCTTTGTCTTCACATTAATGATTTATTATTTTATATTTATGTTGGAGATACTGGAGTTTCATTTTTGGTGTTAATCTTGACCTTAACTTCAAAACATATTTATTTATGTAGAAATATGACTCAATAAAATTAACAGAAAATAAGAGTACAGTTTCATGTCAGTAGCATAGAAATTATAAAGACAGTTTAATATTGACTAAAGCTGTATAATACTGTCCTAATCTAATGTTTTCACTTTATAAGAGAAACAGGAAACTCAGAGAGTTAAGTAATTTGCACTGAATCACACCATTATTAGAGAATTTAGAACATAGGTTTTCTGTTTTTCCATTAACTATTTGAAATAAGCACTGTGCAGAAATGAGTCATAAATATGTATGTGTTAGGCCAGAAAGAATAAAGCCACAGTAAGAGCAAGAGTAACGTTAAGACTTTTATGAAGGGTACCCATAAAGCAGCTCAGGGAGTAACTTTATGTGACATCATTCAACAATCAAAACGGTTAGTCAAGAAAGATCGGAGAAATGTCAAGTAGCTCTAGTCAAGATAAAATCTAATAGCTGAGATGGTGATTAATAAGTTTTCACCCTCCCAAGACAAATCACCCAAACATATTAGCATTTTAATCAGAAACTCTGAGAAGTGAAAAGCATTCAAAACCAAAAGAATGACATCTTAAAGAAAGAAAGATAAGCAGCGTGTTCCAGGGCCATGCTACTATTGTCCATACCACACCTAATAGTCTCCAAATCCCTGTTTGACACAAACCTACGTAAGAAATGTCATAAATGAATAAAGGAAAATCAGGGGAGATTTTGGATAAAGCCATGATTCCAAACGTGTATCAGCCACACCCATATACCTTGCTAAATCTGTCATTGGGAGATTAACCATGCTACTATCTGTATTTTGAGAACTCACAATATAATTGAACAGCATCAATTATCTGCTAGGGTAGTGGCATCGTTCTCCAAGAAAATGGTAGAGTCCAAAAGAATAAAACGACTTTAGAAGTTTTCTGCCAACTTCCTACCAAATGCACAACACCCTGTCCCTCCTTTCCTGATCCCCCCTTGATGGAGGATCCACAGTGGAAAAAGAGCAGGATTTTATGGCAGAAAGGCAGTGCACAGTAGAATGGATGTGAGACTTAGAGAGATCTGCATTCAAGTCTTAACTATACCCCTTTTCTTGTTGTTGGGCTTTGGCAGACTCTGTCCTCTGCAAAATGTTGATAATAACGCCAATGTCATATATACATATGAAACCCTGAGGAAAGGTAAGAGAACTAACAGACACTAACTGGGTGCCTACAATGTGCCAGGCTCTTTAAATTCATCTTTTCTTTCTCATTCCTTTATGGTTCCAAAGGCCCTCTCATTCCTTTATGGTTCCAAAGGCCCAGCGCCTATAAAACACAAGGTGTTCAATTAAGAGTTCCTGTCCATTTTCCCCATTTAACAAAGCACCCCATTATATTGTTAGAATGCTCTAATTGTTAGCAAAAAATCCATGTTAAGCCAAAATCTGACTCCTTTTAACTTCTGCCTAATTCTGTCTTCTGGAACAACTCAAAACTAGGACACTCCCTTTTCTATGAGAGCCCTTCAAATATCTGAAAACAATGACCATGTTTTCTTTCAGCACTCTCCTCACTAGAGTAAACACACCCACTTCTTTCAACTGTTACTTTTGAGACATGGTTTTCTGGAAACATATTGTCCCAACTCCCTATTATAGACACAATCTAACTCAGTCAATTCTATCCTTAATTGTAGGGTCTTTATCTGAACACAATAGTCCAAATGTAGTCTGAGAAAAAGCTGTTGAATCTGTGGTGAGTAGGTTATTAACCAATAAATGAGACGATTCTTTGAGCCAAGTTCATACCATCAGAATATGTGATTTTTTTTCACATGTATATTTGGGGGTGAGGTGGAGGCTGTTCCACAAAACATGATTAACCAATAAAATATCAACTAAGACGAGATTTGTTTTTGTTTGACAACATATTGCAACAACATGTTATCAGGTTCCCTTTTGGTTAGCCATGGGCACAATACAAATTTTATAATAAAGAGGTAGACTACATTAATTGGGCTTAATTATCTGTAAACTTAAACTTTGTTAGGAGTTCTTATGTGAGTCTCTTTAGAGTGTTCTGAGTTTAAGTTCTGCCAGCTACTGATGCACGGCCCTGAGCAAGTTAGTTAACCTTTCTGTGCCTCAGAGTCTCATCAATAAAACGAAATTGTCCCACTACTTCACAGGGAGAGTGGGAACCACTCAATTTAAAAGACAAACTGTGCATAAACACAATGGGAGTGAGGCAAAAGGTGCCTTATCAATCTTGACTAGAGAAGTCAAAGGTTTTTAAGGTGAAGCTATCCCACTCAAAAGATTAAAAATCTGAGCAATTTGCAAAGCCCTGTGGAGTTCGTTGAACACATGCTTTACTTATTAGTATATTCCTGCATTCTTAGTTTCCTCTCAGCTCACCAAAATCCACCCTGTCCCCAGACTTTTAGTTATTGCTTGCTTCCCTTTTTTGTAATCTTCTAACCCGGCCCATCCCTTTCTAAAGGACTCATCTTTCCTTCTATCATAGTTTTCTTAACTTGCATCATGTTAATTAATTTGTGACTCCACTTCCGTAGGAAAGATATTGGGTTGTGTCCCCATGAATGCTGACACCTTTCCAACAACTTCCTTCATGGGGACTGATGAAGCAGATGATGGTGCCACTACCTCACAGAAACAGAATAAAAGCTGAGGACAAACCACCCAACTGAGTCACATTCCATCGACATCCAATAAATCCCTTAACTGATAAGGAGGAAAATCCAAATAGGACTTACCCAAAGCAGAGTTATCTGTGAATTTTATCATCAGGACTGCTTTAAAATTAGTTCCCACAATAAAAACACAGCTTCCCATATTGATTCTAACTATGTTGTAATTATATTCAGCAAAAGGTTAAACCTAGCTCTTCAGGGGACCGCATCTCTTAGAAAGAATTAGGTTACTGCCAAAAAAGACTTAAGCACAACCAATCATTTGCTGAGCATGACTTCTTGTTTGCTGAATCTAATTACAGCGTTTGAACGAAATGCAGCAGTTACCTGGTCTTTGCAAATAAAAGTTATACCCATAAATGCTTTACTAACACTTCCACTCTCTGGCTATCCTCCCAACCCAACATTTAACTGAGGTGTTGTGCCTTAGTTGGGGTGCAAGGCATATTTTCTTGAGAGGGTTTCCCTGAAAAAATTCATAGAAACTCAAGAAAGCTTCCACCATTTATCTTTGACACGAATTGGCTCTCCTTCTTTTGTCCCTGTTATAGCCAGGATAACACATATGCCCGAGTACCTGGAGTTGAGATATCAGAGTCTCTGTCTACTTTTTCACCCAGAGCCTCAATATTCAGTTAGTCATTAAGTCCTATTAGTCTTTCTTTACAATGATTACTGAATACATCTCATGCTTTCAACTGTCACTATAACCAACTGGTTCCAGGTTCTCATCAACTTAATGTCTCAAATTGAAATAACTCCATACAGCCACAAGATTAAATTCCCCAAATAATATTTTCACATTAATAACGTGTCGTGTCTTAAAGGCTCAACACAATTTGACCCTGATTTCCCTTTTCTACCTTAATGTCCTACCACTTCCTCATTTCGGTTGCATCTCAACCTGTCCCCGATGCCATAAATTAATCCTTCCTCTTTTTGTCTTTTCTTGCCTCCACATTTGTGTAGTGGATAAAATTTTTTTAAAAAAATAAAGGGAGACTTTCCGACTGTAAGTACACCTAGAACTCCTTGTCCATTTTCTCAATTCTTTTATAACCCGTATTCTTTTTCCACAACTACCTTAAGTTTATCTCCTCTATGATTTTTTTTACACTTTATTTATTTATTTACTTTGAGTTTAGGTTTGCACCAAAATTGAGAGGAAGACAGAGATTTCTCATATACCCCTCACCTTTACACACGCATAGCTTTCCCCATTATTAATATCACTTATCAGAATGGTATTTTTTGGGTTTTTTGTTTGTTTGTTTGTTTTTTCCCACGGATGAACCTACACTGACACGTCATAATCTCCCAAAGTCCACAGTTTACCTTAGGGTTCACACCTGGTGGTGTACATTATCCATGAGTTTCGACACAATACATGACATGCATTCATCATTAGAATATCATACAAAGTATTGCCACTGCCTCGAAAATCCTCTGTGATCTGACTTTTTATCTCCCCCTGCCTCCCTCCCCGACCCCAGCAATCACTGAGCTCTTTATTATCTCCACAGTTTTGCAGGTTTTCAGAATGTCAAGCAGTTGGAGTCATATTATGTAGTTTTTCAGATCGGCTTCTTTCACTAAGTAATATGCATTTATGGTTCTTCCATATATTTTCATGATTTGATAGCTTATTTCTTTCAGGCTCTTAAATATACTCCCTTGTCTGGATGTACCACAATTTATCCATTCACTTACTAAAAAATTATCTTTCAAGCTGTCAGTTTCATAGCTTTCAACCTTTGGCAATTGGGAATAAAAAGCTTCTATAAACATCCACGTCTAGATTTTTTGTGTGGACATACATTTTCAACTCCTTTGGGCAAATACCAAAGAGCGTGATTACTTGATCATATGGCAAGGGCATCTTTAGTTTTACAAAAAATAGCCAATCTGTCTTTCTAAGTGGTTTGCCTCGTACCCGATCTTAGTGGGAGAGTTTTGGGTTTCTCACCATTAAGTGTGACATCAGTTGCAGGTTTTTTGTAGTCTTTATGAAGTTGAGAAAGTTCCTCAACTAGTTTACTAGTTTTTATCATGAATGGGTGTTGAACTTTGTCAAATGCTTTTTCTGCATCTATTGATATAATCATATATATTTTCTTTGTTAGTCTGTGGATGTGATGGATTACACTGATTGAATTCAAATGTTGAACCAGCCTTGCATACCTGGAATAAATCCCATTGGGTTATGATGTATAATTCTTTTTATACATTTTTCTTTTTTTGATTTGACTTGCTAATATATTGTTGAGAATTACTGCATCTATATTCATGAGATAATGGTCTGCAGTTTTCTTGCAATGTCTCTCTGCTTTTAATATCACGGTACTTCTGGTCTCTTAGAATGAGTTAAGTGTGTTCCCTCTGCTTCTATACTCTGAAAAAGATTGCTGAGACTTGGTATAATTTCTTCCTTAAATGTTTGGTAGACTTCACCAGTGAATCCATCTGAGCCTGGTTATTTCTGTTTTGGAACATTATTAATTATTTATTCAATTTCTTCAGCAGATACAGGCCTATTCAGATCATCTGTTTCTTCTTGGGTGAGTTATGGTTGTGCCTTTTCATTTCTGATATTAGTGATCTGTGTCCTATAACTTTTATTCTTAGTTAGCCTGAGTTGAAGTTTATTGATTGTATTGATTTTTTAATTTTTCAGGAACCAGTGGTTTTGTTGATTTTCTCTATTGATTTCCTGTTTTCAATTTCATTGATTTTCAATCTAATTCTTATTATTTCTTTTCTTTTCCTACTTTGGATTTAATTTGCTATTCTTTTCTAGTCCCCTACATTGGAAACTTAGATTATTGATTTTTAGATCTTTCTATTTTTCTAATAGCATAACCACTGCTTTCGCTGTATCTCATAAATTGTGAAACTTATATTTTAATTTTTATTTAATTCAATTTTTAAAAATTTGTCTCAGATTTCTTTTCTCACCCATGTATTATTTAGAAGTATACTGTTTAATCTCCATGTTTTGGGGTTTTCAAATTGTCTTTCTGTTGATATCTAATTTAATTCCACTGAGCTCTGAGAGGAGACATTGTGTGATTTCTATTATTTTAAATTTGTTATGGTGTGTTTTACGGCACAGAATGTGGTCTATCTTGGTGAGCTTGAGAAAATGTGAATAATGCCATTGTCGGAAGAAGTCATTTACAAATGTCAATTATATCCATTTAGTTGATAGTGTTGTTGAGTTCAGCTATGTCCTTACTGATTTTCTACTGCTGAATTTGCCCATTTCTGAGAGGAGTGTTAAAGTTTCCAACTATGATAATAGATTCATCTATTTATCTTTGCCTTTCTATCAGTTTTTGTCTCAAATAATTTGATACTCTGTTGTTAGGCACATGCATGTTAAGAATTGTTATGACTTCTTGGAGAATAGACCCCATTATCATTATGTAATGCCTTTCTTTATCTCTGATAACTTTCCTGACTCTGAAGTCTATTCTGTCTGAAATTAACAGAGCCATTCCAGCTTTCCTTTGAATAGTGTTATCATGGTGTATTTTTCTCCATACATTTAGTTTTAATCTATATGTGCCTTTATATTTAAAGTGGATTTCTTGTAGACAATGCACAGTTGAGTCTTACAATTTGATCCACTCTGACAATCTTTGTCCTTTAATCAGTACCTATAACACCACTGACGGTCAAAGTGATTATTGATATAGTCGGATCATTATCTACCATCTCTGTTGTTGTTTTCTATTTGCTGCCCTTATTTTTCGTTCCTATTTTTGTCTTACACTCTTTTTCTGCCTTTTCTGGTTTTAATTGACATTTTATATAACTATTTTCTCTCCCTTCTTAGCATATCAAACTTTTTTTTTTTTTTTTTTTTTTTTTGGCTTTTCTAGTGGTTGCCTTCGAGTTCACAGTATACATTACAATTAATCCAAATGCCACTTCAGGTGTAGTGTGAGTACCTTAAAATAAAATAACACAAATTCTTCCCTCACATCCCTTGTATCATTACTGTCTTTCATTCCACTTATATATAAGCATATATATATTCACACATATGTACATAATATATTCTTAAGCATACTAACTGAATATATTATTACTATTATTTCCAAAAGAACTGTTACCTGTTAGATCAATTAAGAATAAAAAAAAGTAAAAGCTTTAATTTTACTTTCACTTATTCCTTCTTTGATGTGCTTCCCTTCTTTAGGTGAATCTGAGTTTCCAGCCTATATTATTTTCCTTCTCTTTTACAAACTTCTTTTTATTTTTCTTAATGAATTTTATTGGGGAATATGGGGGAACAGTGTGTTTCTCCAGGACCCATCAGCTCCAAGTCGTTGTCCTTCAATCTAGTTGTGGCTCAGCTCCAAGTCCAGTCGCTGTTTCTCAATCTTTAGTTGCATGGGGCACAGCCCACCATCCCATGCAGGAATTGAACCAGCAACCCTGTTGTTGAGAGCTTGAAAACTCGAGCTCCAACCAACTGAGCCATCCGGCCACCTTCCAGAAGTTCAGTGGCAGCTCGTTGTCTTCAATCTAGTTGTGGATGGTGCAGCTCACTGGCTCATGTGGGAATCGAACCAGCAACCCTGCTGTTCAGAGCTCATGCCCCAACCAACTGAGCCACCCAGCCGTCCCATGAACTTCTTTTAACATGTCTTGCAAGGTAGGTTTACTGGCAACCTATTCTCTCGAAGTTTGTTTGTCTGAGAAAGACTTTATTTCTCCTTCACTTTTGACGGATAATTTATCAGGGTACAGAATTCAAGGTTTGTGGTTTGTTTTTTTTTCTTTTTTTCTTTTTCCGCAACATATTAAACATTTCACTCTCCTCTCTTCTTTCTTGCATGGTTTCTGAGAAGTTAGATGTACGTTATTCTTATTTTTGTTCCTCTATAAGGTAGGTGTATTATTCCCTCCTGCTTCTTTCTCTAGTATTTTCTTTATCATCAACTTTCTGTAATTTGAAAATAGTATGTCTACATGTGTTTTTGTTATTGTTGTTTTGGCATTTTTTCCTACTTGGTGTTACCTGAGCTTCCTGGATCCATGGTTTGGTTTGTGACACTAATTTGGGGGAAATTCTCAGTCATTATTAATTCAAATATTTCTTCTACTCCTTTCTCTCTTTCCTTTGGTATTCCATTATGCATATGTGATACCTTATCCAGCTATCCCACAGTCTTTGGACATTCTTTATTTTTTGTTCGTTTGTTTGTTTTATTTTTTCTTGTTGTATTAGAGTCTTTGTTCTCTTTGCTTTTCAGTTTTGAGGATTCTATGAATATATTCTCTAGTAGAGAGATTCTTTCCTCAGTCATGTCCTGTCTTTTAATAAGACCATCAAAAGCATTCTTCAATTCTGTTACAGTATTTTTTATCTCTATCCTTTTTTTAAAGTTATATCTTGGGATTTCTATCTCTCTGCTTACACTGTCCATATGTTTTTGCATGCTGTCTACTTTATCCATTAGAGCCCTGAGCATATTAATCACAGTTGTTTTACATCCCCGGTCGGATAATTCCAATACCCCTTCCATGTCTGGTACTGATGCTTGCTCTGTCTCTTCAAATCCCTGCCATGTCTGGTTCTGATGCTTATTCTGTCTCGTCAAGTCTTTTGCCCTTTGTTAAGTCTTGTAATATTTTCTTGACAGCCAGACATGATGTGCTGGGGAAAATGAGCTGCTGTAAATAGGTTGTGGATGGTAAAGGGTGGTGAGTTGTGATGGGAGTGGAAGCATTCTATAGTTCTATGATTAGGTCTCAGTCTTCTTGTGAACTATGTCTCTGGACTATGAGCTTCAAAAGAGTCTCTCAGGTTTTTATGTTTGTTTGTTTTTGTTCTTGCTTTGTCTCCCCCAGTATGTAGAATAGCATGGCTAGAGTGGGCTGGAGTTGGGTATTTCCCTTCCCAACTTCAGGTAAGCTCTGATAGTATGCTAGCAGGTTAGGCTATGTTTAATCAATTTCCACTGAGGTCAGGCCTTATTAAGAACAAAAAAGTGTATTTCAAAATAGTTCATTATCCCCTCCTCCTGCTGGAAGCTGGAGGGAAATTTTCACAGGATATCTAGTATGGAAATCTGCTTGAGCTCGTAAAACTCACAGTATAGTGGGGACTTCTCTATGAATAAATCTCCCTGAAGTTTTAAACTCTTACAGTTGTCTGCCCTGATCTTCCAGCAATTTATCGATTACAATTCAGTTTTTCCTACCCAGCACTGGTTCACATGGTGGTTTCAGCTCATGAATCTCTGCTCTGGTAAGTCTCAACTCCTAATATTTGCTTGTCTGTTTTTCCAGCCTTAGGGGTGACAATTTGCCCTATGTCCTCCCTCTCCTCTTTTATGGATCCAAGAAGAGTTGATTTTTCAGTTTGTTCAGACTTTTACTTGTTGTTAGGACAGAGTGGTGACTTCTAAGCTTCTTGTATGTATTATAGAACAGGAAACTACTTCTATGAATCTTTTTATGACCCCATCCATACAAACACACCTAAATACATACTATTCAATCATCCATCAATTATTTCACGTGTGTGTGCGCACGCACATGCGTGCCAGGCAGGATACTAAGGGCTGGAAATGTAAAGATGGATAATATATAATCCTTGCTTTCAAGGAGATTAGAGTCCATACTGGGTATGTCTGTGGTATTTCCTGTCTATACCCACTGTTAGCATTTATGAGGTTTGAGATAGTGACTGTTAATTTATAGTTCTATACCTCTTTGAAAAACATAGCATTATAAATTACAAAGAGTTGGCAGTCAATAAACACCTTCTGAATTAATAAATGAATATTCAATTTTTTTTTACTATAAAATCTAAATACTGAAGTGGACGAATTTGTCCAAAAATTCTCTGTGGGGCTCCCCTTATATCAACTGTCACCTGCACTGACTGATCCTGGGTCTTCAGTGTCCCCAACCAAGGCCTGTCTTCTGCCACAATCACTCTAGTTCTAAAATTAAATAATGATGATGAAAATAATAATAATGATGATAATAATAATCTCTACATAAAAGAAAGTACTTGCCTTGTATCAATTTCCTGAAAACCCTGTTCTCTCCAAATAGCAGATGGCTCATTGGTAAATAGCAGGCAGTATCAAGGCAAAATGCAAGTGTCTGAGCTCTGAAATGAATGAACTAGGTTAAAGCACTTGCTTTGCCCGTTAGCTGTATGGTCCTGAAAGAGTCACTCGATTTTTTAGAGCTTAAGTTTCATCACTTATAAAACAAGCATAACAACAGTTAGATGTAGGAGAGTAATAAGGAGTGGAAAATGTAGTTAAGCATAAACCCAGCACAATGCCTTGCACCTATCTCGACAAAGGGTATGTTTCAGGTATCGGCCCATGCCAACCCAAAAAGTATAACTCTAAAGAGGCCTCAACTGTGTTTCTAACACAGAGAATACAGTTTCAGCATAACAAAATTCACTAGGAGAAAAACCACTAACCCAGCTTATCTGTTCAAAGAACAAGGTTGTCTGATCATTTACTCTCATTTACTCTACACAATATTTACATAAACTGATGAAAATGCAAACTACATCTCAGAGTGCAACACATTCCTACACAAAGTGACATATGCTGTTGTATAAATATGCATTAAGTATTATGAGAAAAAAACTGAAAACATTGAATTTGTTTGGCTTGGTGGTGGGAGCAGAGATAGCAATACAGATTGAATTTAGCGGAACATATTAAGTTTGGGAAAATAGAGATCACTTATATTTAGAATAAATTCCTAGAAGATGTGTGATTTTCCGAAATAAGAAGGGTGGGAAAGCATTCGAGAGAGAAAGAAAACTGCATACAAAACATAGACCTTAGTTAATAAAGAGGAACTGGATATAAGGGATCATGTTAATGGAGGGAATTCAGGCATTCAAGGCAGGCCTGAGAAAAAGATATTTAAAGTAGCAAAGGTTTATGTTTTTGCTCTTCACGCAACAGAGACAGCAAACTGGACAATTTACCCATCCATTATGTTTTTGTATATGAGAGTAAGTATGTAAGTTAAGTTTCCCATGTTACTACTACAGGTGGAATGTTATTTATTATTAACAAAATCACTTCCTGGAATATAAGATGAAAGACAACATAGGTTCTACAAGACACTAGGGAGAGAAACTTAGAAAAGAAAAAATGTGGGCAACCATTCATTTTCCTGACTAAAAAAAGTTATAAAGAATAAAAGAATTCACATTTGTTGTTACTCAGTTTACTTATTTATTCATTCCACAAATATTTGCTGAGCAGCCACCATATGACAGACACTGTACTGTATGCTAGAATCGGGCTAGTGAACTAGATGTGGCCCTTGCCTTCAAGGTATGTATTATATAGGAGAGAAAAGAGAAATTAAACAAATACTTAAATGATTGCTATACTGGAAGTGCTACGAAAGAAGCACAGGGTGCTATGAATGTAATAATGGAGGGAATTCAATAAGACATGGAGTTAGTAAAGCTTCCATGAAGAAATTATTGTTTTTTTTATTTTTATTAAATGTATTGAGGTGACATTGATTAATAATATTATTTTTAAATGGAGATCTGAAAATTGAACAGAATTTAGCCTGGATAGGAATAAGGAATATATGTCTATGGCGTGTTGGTGGGGAAAAGGTCTGGGATGAAAGAAAGGGCAGCAGAGTTAGAGCTGAATATATAAATGAAGTTGCTACGATTAAAAGATGGCCATAAGTTTTAGTGTCATATACGGTAGTAGAAGACAAGGATCATAAGCAGGGGCCCGAAAACATAGGAACTTAATAAAAATTTTGGCCATTGTCCACCAAGAACAGAAAGTTTTAAGAAAGCAACATAACCCAGCATATGCTCCATACTTGCTTATACTTTCCTCTGTTTTTCTTCCATGAACTCTTCTGAATGTTTCATCGATCCCTCATTGATTTCTGTCCTGAATGCTTCCCAATGCTTTCATGTGACAATGTCTTGTAGATTGTTGAAACAACCCTCACTCGCTATATAGGGCCTTTATATTTTTTTTACCTACTGATTGTCTCTTAAGAGCAACCAAGTGTTTGACTTACAATTTCACCTCTCTGAAAATACAAAATCACCACCACCTAAAATCTCAACCTCAAAAAAGCTGGGTATAAAATTACTGTCAAGTCTTCAGAGCATTGCTCAACAGTCTTTGCCTTGGAGGTTAAAGGAGGAAGAAACCCTGTAGCGTTAGAGCCATCTTTTACTAAGGGACTACCAGGTGCCAGAAACCCGATAAAAACTTTTATGTTTGGAAACAAATGCAGCACCAAATTGTTTAAGAGGATTTACTTCAACATTCAATTACATATTCTGATTTCCATGTAGAGATTTAATAGGAATGATGTCAAAAAGACTTGTATTTACTAAAACACATTCCTTAACTTTCATCACTTTCATCCTATATTTTAACATAACATTTTATAGTTAAATGGGTTCAAATTAGGGATCAGGAGAAATAATTACAATCTTTCTAAATGTAACAGTTTTCACATTTTATTTTTACACTTTTGAACTTTAAATTATACTTTATCTGACTGAAGACAGACCTTTCAAATTGATTTGATCTCATACAAAATTGTTCGAGTCTTTCCTTTTTAAAAAGAAAACAAATGTTCCATTTGTAGACTCAGAGAAAAATAAAACTAATAAAATATACATGAATTTTTAAAAAAGGTTTTGATTATATTCCGGTGTTTAGATTTTAGAATTAAAAGATAGCCCATTGTCAAAACGCTTCAAGTTAGTCTGCGTAACTCACTTTTGTTCTCTCTCTTTGAACCAATGCCTTTGCTACTTACAAATAAAATCAGTGAAAAAATAACCTTTATACACTCAAGTCCCCTGATCAAAGAGTATCTAAGTATCATAGCATGAAATGGGTTTATTACTTGTGTTTTTCTCTTATTAAAGTTAAGACAAGACTATAAAGTCATTATACTCACCATTTAAGCCAAATTTAAGTGCCATAAGCCCCAGAGGTATAAAGGAGCACTTTGCATCTGTTCAGCATCCTAATAAATTCATTTTTAATTTAAGTACATTTGCAACAAGGGCACTGTTTTCTGGAAAGTGTATTCCAATTTAGGGATTTGAAAAAAAAAAAAAAAACTTCTGTTAAGCAGTTTTATTTTTAATAATATTCTCTTAGAAACATTATATAGGGTTAACATTTTATACTAATTTGACTCGATCCTAGAAAATTGTTGCTAATTAATATTTATGTATATAAGTATAAATGGTCACTAATTTATACTTATAATATATGCATATATACTTATATATCAGATTATAAATTATTCTGATATGTTTCTTATATCTATCCTTCCTTCCAATACTCCTTCAAATGTTTATTATCTAATAAATATACATATTGTTATATGTACTACTGACTTCACTTTGCATTTAGTATTTTAATGCAGAGAGAAAATTGTTAAATATATTTTTATTTAATATTTCATTTAAATGATTAAGAAGAAAATTTTAAAAATATGCTTATATGACTATCAAGGCGAGAATACAGACATTTTTGTCTTTTGATTTATCATGGAGGGATTCTGAAAAGCATTAGGATTTTGAGTCAATGTACATTTTCAAATTAAATGGTATTTAACCTCTGAGGGAAAAAAAGTTTGCTTTTTTTTTCCAAGGCTAAGTGTAAAGCGCATGGCATTTTTCAAATTCAATACAAGTTCTATGATTAGATTTAGTACAAAAAGCAAGTTTCGATTTGAAAGCTAGCTGTAAATACATACAAAATTGCATATGTATTATGTTTAACCGTGTCAGGAACATCTTTCAGAAACGATCAAAGCTTCGAAAATTCCGTTTAACCGAGAATGTCTGCTTTGGCCCAACAGCCATATTTAAATATTATGCTCTCTACTTCTTTTTTAGTATTCTCCATCTCACCCAGCTAAACTTTTGTCATTTAAATACAGCAACTATATTTTACCACAAATGTAGTTTTGCATGAAATTCATACAAAAAAAAAGAAATTAAATAAAACGTTGGAATGCACTATCTATTCTAATGCTCGCTTAGCTGACCAAAATATTTCTTGGAGGTGCAGTTTCTTTGAACATAATAATGGTTAGACCTAAGTATTTTGGATGTTGAGTGTCATAATCATTTTTTGCCATCTGTTCCAATTAGTGACATGAAAGAAAAACTTACACTACTCTGCTCAATGAGTCATTAAAGAATACAAATACTTGATACAGGAATCTTATTTACTTGCCTGCCATTTAATGGAGTTACGAATATGCCACTTTTTTAATTTACAAAGTTATACAGGGAAACTTGAATTCACACATGCTTTCCCTTACTATGCAGTCCAATCACCATGTGCACAGCTACCGTGTTTCCCCGAAAATAAGACCTAGTCAGACCATCAGCTCTAATGCGTCTTTTGAAGCAAAAATTAATATAAGACCCGGTCTTATTTTAATATAAGAATATGCCACTATACTAAAATAAGACCGGGTCTAATATCATGTAATATAATAAAATAAGACACTATAATGTAAGACCAGGTCTTATATAATATAATGCAATGTAATATAATATAATATAATATAATACCCGGTATAATATAATATAATATAATGTAATATAATATAACGTAGTATAATACCGGGTCTTAAATTAATTTTTGCTCCAAAATATACATTAGAGCTGATGGTCCGCCTAAGTCTTATTTTGGGGGAAACACAGTAAAACAGACATGAAGTATTAGAAAATATGGCACTTATATCATCTTTTAGGTAATATAATATAATACATCTACATGTATTATAAGGTGGCCCCACCTTATTATGCCATATGTGTAGCTATTTCATTTAAATGGTGTTTTCCCCTTCCATTTTCAAGGACTCTAAAATATGACTACTTTTCTCATCCTGATTCCAATCAATTTCTCCAACACAATCTCTCCTACACAAGGCATTCTATCTGGCATTTAATAAACTAAAAACAATCTCAGATAGGCAGTAGTAGTAGGTAGTGTTTACACAAACTATTCAGTAAATCATTTTGTAACCCAAAGGAATTAAAATATTTTGCAAATGATCTACTTATTTTTAAACATAAATTCTTCAGTGTAGGGTTTTGCTAAATGATGTTATGCGGCAGAAAGCTTAGCCCAGGCATAGATTTAAAATGAGGGAGGAGGATTTGAGAAACAAACACAAATATAAAACAAGCCCTATACTGTTGGATTTAATTCTAGCCACTGATTTTGAACTGACAAAGCACAATAAGAGATAGACACTGAAACTAGACATAGGCTGAAATGTAAATATTTCAGTATTTTATCTTAAACCAACCTGGTTGTTCATCCTTACCAAATATAGCTAAGGAATAGGCAAAAGCAGTGTTACTTGATGCAACTTGAAACTCATTGCTAAACACCATCCCTGATTTAATTGTAACAAAACCATGCTAAGGTCTTAGGTTCCAGTGATCCAGTCAGCAACTTGCAGTCTCTGAGTTACAGCTGTATCTACCTTCCTGCATATATTTGTCCTTAGTTAGAAGAAGAACAATGTGTGAGTATGAGAATGAAATAATGTAAGTCCATTACCAGCACTGGAAAAGCAATGCAAATTTTATGTCCTATGGAGAGTGGTTGAAAAGCAACACCCTCATACATGAAGAATCCCATACATAGCCTAATAAAAGAGGATGATAGTTTCATGACATCATAAAATACTACCTACTAACTAGAAGAAAAAGGTAACATTTGATTTTAAGAATAAGACATTTTGTTTGTGAGAAAAATATGACCAATGTATATTATTTTTATAAAGAAATGATAATGGAGTTTTATTTTTTAATAGTTTTAGATGGCATTATTTCTTGTATATTAAAAAAAAAAAAACTCCCTTAGCTCTAAAAACTATGCAATAAAAGCAGCTAATGTTATTTTCAAAATGTGTTATAGACTCATAACAACATGTGTTATTCACTATTTGAGGGATGTTACCTTTCTAAATAATATTTTTTTCTTTAAAAAAACTGTACTTCCTGACTTTTTCAACACCATTGCCTTTTGCTATTAATCACAGAATATCCTTACCATTATTTGGAAAGATCTTAATGTACTAATTTATTTGTATTCATTTTTCAGTAATACAAACATGTATAATCATTAAGATTTAAGGATTCTAGACTAGCATACAGAGGTCCAGTGAATTCCTAATATTGTTAATATCTTATGTCACTGGATCAACTGCTAAATTCATTCATCTCTTCATAATCTTAATAAATACTATTTCCAAAACAATTTGCACAAAACAAATTCTAGCCATAAAGTTTAATACCTGTTATAGAATTGGTTAAGAATGGGAATTAACACTCCTGTACATACTTTATAGTATATATCACACTGCTTTCTACTTAATTGACACTTAATACTCACTTGCTTAAAGTGAATACATAAAACAGAGAAAATAAATTTATGGTATAAAATCTGGTAGGTCAGGTACCTTTTTAGAAGCACTCAGTTATTGAATACCAGCCCTAGTAAGGAAGACCAATGGAAGAACAAGGACAGAAAACTCTCAAGAATTCTAAAGAGGGTAAAATCTAATAGTTCATTCCCATTACTTGCTGTATTTCGCCTTGTTTGAGAGGTTCATAAAGTGTAAGACAACAGCGCAAAATCTGTGATTTTTTATGTCTTGCTGTCTTCTATTATATGTCTTAACCTTGTGACATTGATAAAGTACATAGTAAATAAGTTTTAGGGCCTATTTCTCGCCAACTGTGTAGTATCTCAGGGGTCTAATGTTAAATATGGTCAACTAGATTTTTTTTTTTTCAAAAAGAAATGTGAAAACTTGGAGGTTACAACAAAGCTGGGTTAAAAGGTATTTACAGAGATCAGCATCAAGGTCGATATAATGAAACCATCTTGAACAGAACACATTTCAAAGTATTCAATAAAATGTATCTAGTAAAAGCTAAGGAAGTAGTTCCAAAAAACATTATAGTGCTTTTTGTTGTTGTTTGTGTATATGTGTGTCTGTGTGTGTGTGTGTTTATGTATGTATACATATATATGTATGTATATGTATATACACACATACATGTATATATTATGTATACGTATATACATACATATATATATATATTTAATCCAATTTCATAGGCCCGCTTTTTCGTTTTTGAGATCTTGAGAGATGTACTAAAATGGATATTTTAGTTACAGTAAAATAAAACAACTCTATCTAGTTTAAGGAAAAAGGGGCAAATTACTTAAAAGTTATTATCAAGTTCCAGGAGTAGCTTACGCACTTAATGGCTAGAATGCAACTGGTCTTCAGAAGCAGACTGGAACCTGGGAAAGAATGGTTCCTTCATCAGTAATTTAGGGTGAATGGTCTTTCTCTGCTCTCTATGTCTGTTTCAATGTGTTGGCTCCATTCTGCTGTCTGAATAACTCTCTTTGACATTCAAACCACAAGAAGAAAAGATGCTGTGTTCTGTTACCCAAGTGGGCAAGAAACTGATACAGAAACTGAATGCTATTAGTCACAATTTCAGATCCTCATGGGAGGACCCAGCCTGTGTCTTATGCCCACTTATCTGACCTATGGTTGTCACACATTGAAATAATATGAGGAGAGACTCACATAGTCCTTCACCTAGAGAATATGTCATATGCAAAATAGTGATATATAATTAGGTATTAAAAATATTCATTAGTCCATTGAACAGATACTTAATGAAAACCTGTATTTTAGGCATTGTTCTAGATACTGGCTAATCAGATAGTGAAAGAGGTAAATGGGATACCCGGATAAACTGCTCTCATGAATGATAGAAATTAGAGTGCTTTCAGACAAAACCTTACAAACAACCCTGCTAATCAGAGATGGACATAAGGATGTAAAATCTTTTAAAAACAAAAGTAATTTCTTAAATCCGTAAAGATTCCAGAATAAAATTTGAGATCTTTATCCATGATGTCTTTCTAAACACATTAAAGGTTTGAGTCCTTCTTAGAGGAATGGAAACTGAACACCTCTATAAAAAATTGCTCAGCGAGCTACAGTTACATAAGTATGTCTGAGGTTGCTGTGTAATCCACAAGATAGGTTAATGCAAGTTTACTATTCACTCGTACAATTCAAATATTATTGGAAATGATAGCATAATATAACTAGATTTCTTTTACATGAACTGTGCTTATTGTATGTGTCATAATCGAACAAATTACGTACTTTGGAAGGAAGCTACTGGGAGCACAAATGAACCATAATGTGGTTATCAGGAGGAGTGAGATTTTATGTTAAATGGAGAGCTTTCAGCATATTCAAAGGTACAGTTAGAAATAATGGCTTATCCAATACCGTAGTATTATAAAGATTTCAGCTAATAGTCTCTGCTTTCAGGACTCACTGAGAAGAGTAGTTCTGATACAACACTGAGCTAAGCAAAAAAAAACAGAAAATGGGGCATCTGCAAAGTTCTGTCCTTCGCCCACTTCTTGGAATAATTCTTTTCAGTCTTCCTTGAGTATTTTATCTAATCTCCAAATGTTAATTTATCATTTGGATGCTGATGTCTCCTAGATATTTATCTGTAGTATAAGGCTCTTTACCTCTTCAAATTAGTATTTTATTCCATCCCCAAATTTATCTTCATCCACACGACATTATAGGTTCCATGAGGACAGAACAATATGTGATTTATTTGCACGCATATGTCTATTATCTACAGCAGTACACACTAAGTACATATTGATTAATCTGACTTAGGGCCTTCTAAGCTTTAACTTATATTATTTTCATCAGAATGCGCTTCTCTGTCACCTACCTACCTTGTGAGACCCTACTGTGTTTCCCCGAAAATAAGACCCAGCCGGACAATCAGCAATAATGAGTCTTTTGGAACAAAAAAAAAGACCCGGTATTATATTATATCATATTATACCCGGTCTTATATAAGACCTGATATTATATTATATTATTATTATATTATATAAAACCCGGTCTTATATTATAGTAAAATAAGACCAGATCTTATATGAATTTTTTCTCCAAAAGACGTATTAGAGCTGATTGTCTGGCTAGGTCTTATTTTCGGGGAAACACAGCATATATTTTCTCATGATTGAACTCAAGTACCTCTTCGATGAAATCTTTCCTGAATACTTCAGAATTAGCCACTCATTTCTTTGCTCAGCAACCATGCCTACCCTCAACACAAAAGCATACCTTCATTCTGATTCTGGCTTATTTCTGTTTTAGCAACTATAAAATTTTATGTGTATATACATATATACACATTATATTTTCACAAACATACACATATATTTGTACGCACATGCATATACACAATTCTTATGCATTACATCTCTGTAACCCTCTACAAGGCTGCAAGATTGTTGAAATGAAGGACAATGAATTGCTTGCTATTGTATCCTTAGGCTAAGACCATTTGTTTAGTGAATGAATATATGTCACAATTAGAAATGGTTATATTCCAAAGGAACAAAAGATAAATGAAACAACAACAAAAAAATGTGATTACCAAGGAAAGAAAGCCTATTAGAGTTATCTTTAAATAAATAGATAAAAATAGAGATATATGCATGGGTAAACACAGAGTTTATACAAACTTTCAGAGATGCTACTTTGAAGCTGACAATTGCTTTTTTTAAAGAAACAACTTGTTTCTTGCTTCAAGTAGAAACCTTGATCCTCATTTTATTATTTCCCAAATCTATTCATTCTGTTAACTTATTTTTACTTCAAAATTGTTCCTACAAAAGTAGAACATCTAATGTATATACCACGTTGCTCAAAGATGTGTACTTCATATTTCATATTTTATATTTCTAAAGATTAAAAATTGACCAAAGTCTATTTTAAGTGTTCTATTCTGTTATCTTATAAGAGTTTAAGAATTAGAAAATATGTAATAATATGTATTTTTGTTACTTATTTTAAAGACTGTCACTTACAATAGTCATGAATGTTTTTTGTTAAGCCAATGTAATCTTCCACATACATGTATATAATTTATTAACTTTTGATATAATATATAACATTTTATATAATATTTTGATATAATATATTTTATTAAGAATTTATTAACTAATAAATTCTTAGTTGCACAAAAGAACATATAGCAAACAAAGCAAAGAAAACAGAAGCAAAACAGAAATCTTAAATTGTCTCTAATTGTTTTCATGTTATTCTGGTCTAATACACTATTTAAACTATTTGTTTCCCCTAATTCAGAATTCAACTCGCAGTTTTCCTTTTTTATGACATCATTGACTTTCTTGGCATTTCTAACTGTATCTACAAATGAACTCATATTCCATCAAGACATTATTTTGATGTTGAAGAATAAAATCTATCTGAAAATTATCAATCAAGACAGGTTAAAAGCTTCAAGAAAATTTTAATAACTAACACTCAGATGCATTCCTGAGCATACAAATTTGCTGTTCTAAGGTAGCTTGTATATATTCTCTTTTTGAAATAACAGTCCAAAATAGAAAAGAAAAAGTTAAATTCTTTTTAGGCCCTCTCATTGTAGAATTTAGATAACTTTTACTCTCTACTTTTGATAAACAAAGATGTCATAATTATTCTAATTACTAATAAGTTTTGACATATAACTCATAGAACCAGAGCTCTGTCAACCAAAAAGTAGAATATGGAAAACCTTCATATTCTATATCAAACCCAATATTAAAGTCATTTTAAAAACAGATATTACAAGCTGCACAGTGTAATTTAGGTTTTGAGGTGATTCGCTTTCTGAGGTGGTTACTATTTCTAGATATATTTATCACATTCACTGTATTTAAAAGCACTATTTTTTTTACTAGTTATCTAAGTATAAATTGTTAAAATTATCATAGTTCTCTAAATAATTTACTATCCACTAGTTTACTATGGTATCAGTATTTGAAACATTTTTGTCTTGATTTATACAAGAGAATGCTCCTAAGTGTGTAAATATTACTGAAAACAAGATCAAATGTATTCTACGGATGCTATATATCTTATTAATACTTGTGTAAAGCATACATTTTTAATTCTATAAAATACCACATTCCCATTTCACTTTGTCCCCATCCCTTTGAAGTTCAGATTTTCCTATACTTATTTTGGTTAAAAGAAACTATCGGAAACTGTAGGCATTAAGCACTAACATAGCCAGATTAGCAGAGTAAGGGCAAATGCAAGCCAAAAGAGGTTTGCAAAAGGACTCCAGTTGTCTCTGGGTAACTTCATATATACACAGATGCATATACGAGCATGCTTACGTGGACTCATATAAGTACTTGTAATGAAAACCGGTGTTGTTTTCCTTCTAAAGGTAACAGAATTGGTCTCATTATGATAATGTAAAATGGTCTAAAATTTCCAAAGGGGCAGAAAAGGAGATTACAAGCTAGTTACCACTTATTATCTGACTGGTCCTCTGACTCAACTGGACCCCAGCATAACAGTTTTCCTCTTGCCTGCAATTCAGAAAAAGACTGACTTGCTAGACAAAATGTGCTACACCCTGATGGAATCTTTTATCACTCTTAGGGCAACAGTGATTGCTCTAAACTCAGGATGTCAATCATGATGGCATCGTTCCTTGCGTTCTCTCTCGGGGTGCGCCTAGGTATTTCTTATCTTCTGCCTACAGTCATGTTCCCTGCTGGCCAGAACAGCATAGCCGTCAGGGACAAGCAAGCTGGTCTGTCTTTACGCAATGTGACACCTGTCCATTCACAAAGAAGAGAAAGAAAGAGACATCTTTACCCGTAAAAAGGAGAGGTCCCGGTTGTGCTCGATGCTGGTTATCTCCAGGTTGCCCATGACGACCTCACAGTTCTCATAGTATTTGCGCAAGGCTCGGTACTGCTGCTCCAGGTCAGAGAGAGAGCTCAGCTTATTCTCTGTCCCAGCACACACTGTCAAGACAAAAAGATACACGGAGGGTATATAACCTTTATACGATATGTGCAATGTCTCCCTCCACTCTGTACTACACAACACTCTACTCCAGTGCCCTCAACTTAAATATTTTAAATGTCCTTAAGACCCATAACCCATTGATAAATACCTTCACTTGTATTTTTTCTTTTCCAGCTTCATTGAGATATAACATTGTGTAAGTTTAAGGTGTACAGCGTGTAGATTTGATATACTATGTTGCAAAATGATTATCAACATAGCTAGCTAACACCTCCATCATGTCACATAATTACCATTTTATTTTTGTGGTGAGAACATTTAAGCAACTCTCTTAGCAACTTTTAAGTATATAATATAGTATTGTTAACTATAATCATCATACTGTACATTAGATCCCCAGAACACATTCAGTTTATAACTGAAAGTTTATACTCTAACATTTCCCCACTCCCCCATCCCAGCCCCTGGTAACCACCATTCCTTTCTCTGTTTTTATGAGCTTAAATTTTTTTTTTAGAATCAATATGTAAGTGGTATTACACATTTATATTCATAAATTTCATGCACTAACCAGAGAAATTAAGACAGCATAGATTCCACAGAAACACATTACAAGGAGATGAAATAATTCTCATTTTCTGTGAGCATATAAAGCATTTAAATACATTTAATTTCATTTATACAAACTTTTCATTTGGACTTATAATTTACCCTATTTTCTAACATAGTAAATTCTACATAGGCAAATACATCAAAATCAAAAGATGATGAAAGTTACAATTTTACTTTCAAAAATATTTTTCTATTGCAAAATAAGCTGTTTTTATTGAGTAAATTTTCTACATAATTCAAACTTGTGCTACCTTTTAAACACAAATATTAAACAATTTGGGTTGAAACAAATAGAAGCATATACTACAAATAGATTATGTAATAAAATACTAACTTTTATTGATATCAAGAGGGTCTTTACTATGTATAGTCATCAGTGTTCTGAGATATAATGGACCATTAATAAATGATCTCTGTCATCTTTGGAGGTATAGTTCTTGACTCTGTTTATATGTGAGCACATGAGTGCACACACATATGTGTTTTGGGTTTTGTGTGTGTGTGTGTGTGTGTGTGTGTGTGTGTGTGTGTGTTGATATATTTTCTCTCTTCTGGAAGTCAGAGTTTCAGTGATTACTTTTCATGGTTTATATATTTACCTGAACAAAATCTATACCATTTAATGCATCAATTCTAATCTCAAATAGGTTGAAAAACTACATTATGAACCTTGTAATAATAGTACGTAAGGTTAAAAAAATGGATTTGGGATGAATCTTCTTTGAGTAAGTTACATAATATACACCAAATTTAAGATAAAAGTGTATACTTTGAAGACACTGGAAACAGCTTAGTACCATGTCATATATATATATTTGTTCATCATGTACACAGAAACGACCAAGAAGTCATGATTTGATATGGTGTCCAATGGAATGGGTTTCAGTATAGAAAGGAAAAAAAATCTATATGGGCACATTCTAATAACTAGGGTTATCTTAAACCTGCTTTTGCCTATTGGCACATCAAAAATAACAAAAGTCAGAATCTAAAAGTCTTGAAGAATAATGTAGACCTTTAATCATAGTGGAAGCTCATTATAAAAACAAAAACAAAACACAAAATTCTTGTCTGGATTTCTAAAGCTCATCAAATAGTATATTTTCTAGACATACTGTTAAAAGTGAAACTGTGTACCTCTAAAAGATATGTGGCAGTCCGAACCCCTGTTACTGTGACTATGACCTTATTTCCAAATAGCATCTTTGTAGATGTAATCAAGGGTGGGCCCTAATCCAATATGACTGATGTCCTTCTAAGAAGAATAAAATACCATGTGAACATCAAGACACAGGGAGATAGCTATGTGACCACAGAGACAATAAATGGGAGAGGCAGCTGCAAGCCTAGGAAAGCCAAGAATTGATGACCACCAGAAGCTAGGAAGAGGCAAGGAAAAGTTCAACCCAGAGTCTCAGAGGGCGTATGACCCTACCAATACCTTAACATTGGACTTCAAGCTTTCAGAATTGTGAAAGAATAAATTACTGTTGTCTTAACCACTTAAGTTTGTTGTGTTTTGTTATGACAGCCCTAGAAAACAAATACATAATCTTTAGACTATTTCTCTTTGAAATCTCACATTTAAAGAAATGTCAAACATTACTTTCCCCAGAGTCCTTTAAGTTTATCACTTCCAAGCTATTCTCCCTTCTCCCTTCTGAATTCCAAGTCCCCCATACACCCATGCTGGAATTAAATTGTTGCTCTTGAGAATTCAGTTTTTGTAGTGATAAGGATGGATCAAAGACCTCTAGAATCTTCAATATCCATTCTCTTCTTTCTTCACAGTTATAGATTGCACAACTTTAGCTGGACACGTGTCTACCCCAAATAAAGACTACATTTCTCTGCGCATCTTGGAGGTAAGCTTAGCAAGGGACTAATTTATGACATGTTCACTATAACACCTTCCTAAACTTCATTTAAAACACAGTTGGAGCCCAACTTTGCTTCCCTTCTTCTTTTCTCTTTACTCTAACCTGCTGCCTAGAATGGAGATGCGATGACTAAAATCTGAACCACCATTTTAGACCATTAGAATGAGGGACACACTTTAGAGACTGGCTGTGAAAGAAGCTAAAAGGAACCAAATTTTCACATTTTTTTATTATCATTAACACCAGGATAATGGTGAATTCAGCAGCTAGGGCTACTGAAATACTATACAGAGGGAGAATTAAATTCTAGTTAAATTATATGCTTTTGACCTTAAGTGATTTAATTACTCTGTCTGGTTATTTGCCTGAATTTATTCGGATCATAATGAAACTACAAAATCATTCTGATGATCATAACATTTTACTGGTTCTGTGGAAGCTTCCCTTATTACTGAAACTAACAACCATTAAAAAAAATCATTTCTATTGATAAGTACAATGATATTCAATATAAGAAACTCACATAAGCTATAAACTCTTTGAAGACAGGTGCAACATATAAATCATTATTTTGTACCTGCTTAGCTATACAGCACAGTGCTGTACAAGAAATTATCATTTAATAATATTTGTTTAGTTGCTATAAAAACAATTAGTAACTTATATCCAGAAAATTATTCTCAATTCAAACATGTCCACTGTTCAGTAAGTGGTCAGTTGTGTTTTATACATACCACACGAAAACATAAAATTGGAATAAGTGTGTTTAAAATTATTTTACAACAACAAAAAATCCTCCAACAAACAGAAAATCTGATTAATCAGAATGTCCTATTCTCCAAAAATTTTAGTCTTTGGAATTGTTATTACACACAGTTCCATCTGGAAATATTTTTTATCTCAGTGAGGCTTTCCTGTATATTTATGTTTGATTCAAACTACTTATAAATAGTAATGCATTTCTCGTAACTTACCTTCTTTTAAATTTATTGGGGTGACGTTGGTTAGTAAAATTATATAGGTTTCAAGTGTACAATTCTGTAATACATCATCTATAGATCACATTGCGTGCTCACCACCCAGTCAGTTCTCTTTCCATCACCATATATTTGACCCCCTTCTCCCTCTTCTTTTATCTTGAAAGACAGACTTAATTTTAAAAGAACTACTTTGGATAGATGTGGAAAAATCATTTGTATTTCTCTTCATGATGCCTTCACTGAATGCCTCACAACTTCCATTTGTCAATCGATTTTACAATCAGGCAATGTATACAAGACAATGCTTAACCCATCAAGTTTCATTGATTTCACAAAGCTGTTTATCAAACAGAATTGAAAAATCTTTTGTACCAGCCAAAACAAATTTAACAAAATTCAGCCTCCTTTTCTAACACTATTATGAAATCCTTAAACTATAAGTTTACAATAGTTCAAGCTTCAAAAATCCTGAATTGATATGTGCTCCCTAGAATTTTTATGCCAACTATCAGTCCAGGAGTAAAAGCCATATGCAAGGCCTTAATAAATTCACCAATTATTCTATTTGGTATGATTCCATTGCAAATGGAGCTATAGTTGCAAACATGGCTTTTTATTCTCCTTGACTTACGATGTACATCCAACAGTGAGTGACCTACATAATCCTCATTCAGTAAAAAATTAAAACTGTAATTAGTATTTTGAAGCAAAATAAAAAGGTTGATTACCAAAATTATTAATTCGGTTCATGGGGAAAATATATTAGAAGCACAATGAAGAAACATCAACAATACCCATATTAATACTAAAAATTAATTATTGCTTCCAAGCTTGTCATGGGCCTGGAAACCAACACTACATTTGCTTACACAAGAAAGACAACAAGAAGGAAAAAGCAAAAATTAAGTCAAATTTTTGCCTAAATTTCAAATCAAATGCCTATGTGACCTATGAATTAAGAGATTAATAACTATTTAGCATCTACTATTGGCTTAGTGTCATCGAAAAATATATACTGGTAGAAATGTCCAAGGTCTTTTGTAATAGTTCATGTAATTTTATAAAGCACACAGTAAGGAAAGAAGCAAGCAGTATATATAAGCTATGTGCATATTGTGTGGGCATAAAAAAAATATTTGGTAACCTGATAAAACTTCTCTAATTTATCTGATTTAACACTAAGTACTTTCTCTTTCTAAATGTTAACATACAAAATATGCTATAGTTCAATGCACACTATTGGGCATTTAAAAACCTGGAGTTGTATTAAACCTCAAAATATAAAATATTGAAAGAGAATGTAAGAAGATGCAAACATTTTCAGTGACTATTATTGAGTGCTAAAATAGTTACACAGAGATGGCAAGTTTTGGCAGCTCTATGGTCAAAATATATCCCAAAATGGGGCCAAATTCACCAGTTGCACGACTATAATCACTTAATCCTAGCCACCACAGCTATTTCTCCCTGGACATTGACAGCAGCCTCCTAACTGACTTTCTGGATTCCCTACTTGCCCCCATTAATGTGCTCTTCACACAGAGACATGAAAAGATCTTCTTTAAAACATAAATCATTCACATCACTCCCTTACTGAAAACAATCCTTGGATTCTAATCACACTTATTATAAAATACAAACTTCTTACCATAGCCTGTAGGAACATATATGAGGTATGACAATTAAGTGCATGGACTTGTTGCAACAATGTTGCTAACCTTTTTTGATACCAGTGGGATTATTCATTATGAATTTGTACCAACTGCACAAATAGGTAACCAAGTTTACTATTTGGAAGTGCTGAAAAGACTGCGTGAGAAAGTTAGACGATCTGAACTTTTCACCAACAATTCATGGCTCTTTCATCACAACAATGCACCAGGTCACACAGCCCTGTCTGTGAGGGAGTTTTTAGTCAGTAAACAAATAGCTGTATTGGAACACCCTCCCTACTCACCTGATCTGGCCCCCAATGACTTCTGTCTTTACCCAAAGATAAAGGAAATACTGAAAGGAAGACATTTTGATAACACTCAAGACATGAAGGGTAATACGGCGACAGCTCTGATGGTCATTCCAGAAAAAAAGTTCCAAAATTGCTTTGAAGGGTGGACTATGTGATGGCATCGGTGCATAGCTTCCCAAGGGGAGTACTTCAAAGGTGACTATAGTGATATTCAGCAATGAGACATGTAGCACATTTTCTAGGATGAGTTTGCGAACTTAATTGTCTGACCTCATGTTCATATTTGCTCAAATGTCACTCTTTAAGAAAAGTTTTCTCTGATCTCCTTATCTAAAATAGGTACCAGCTTCCCATATATCATATATCATGTCCTGTCTTCTTTGCCTTATTATTATTATCATTATTTTTACTGCTACCTGAAATCACATTCTACATTTGGTTGTTTATTAGCTTATTATATGTCTCTACATTAGAATCCAAGCTCCACAGATGGCAAACATATTGTCTGCTCAACACCTAAAGAACAGTTACATAGTATACTCTCAATCAATATTTGTTGAATAAATAAGAGAGCCATAATTAAGCCAGAATCAAATGCTGGTCCCTCCATTTTTAAAAACGTAATGACTCTGGGTGGTGAGCACACATGCAATATATAGGTGAAGTATTATATTAGGTTGGTACAAAAGTAATTGCAGTTTTTGCAATTATTTTTAACCTTTTAAACTGCAATTACTTTTGCACCAACCTAAAAGAAATGTACACTTGAAACCTATATCATTTTATTAACCAATATCACCTCAATAAATTTCATAGAAATTTAAAAAAAAAAAAGGTGAATGTACTTCAGTGACTTCACTACTTGAAATCTCCATTTCTGTGTCCAATCAGTGGGATTCTGTGTTGAGTGTTCTTAACAATAAAACCCATCTTAGAATTTAAAAACAGTGCCTAAAGCAAGATGGTCAGCATTAAAATCTAGCTCCATCACTGACCTGCAATGTAATTTGGGCAAGTTACCTAGACTCTGTTACTCTATTTCCTCAACTGCAAAAGGGACACAATAACAACCACCACATCACAGGCCTGTTGTAATAAGTAAATGAGTCAGTGTACGTAAACTGCCTTGCAAAATTTCTGACTCACTGATGGAGCTCAGTGCTAGCTATTGTCATTTATTTAGATATGTAGATACGGTGTACAGTATGTGTGCATTATACAATATGTTACATCAAATTAATGCAAGGCTTGCATGGTGACGTACTGAAATCAATCTGACATAACGGAATGAGCACTTGACCAAGATAGTGGATATTGGGGCCCCATTGCTCCACACTTTCTAGCTGTGTAGACTTGGTCAAGTATTTCTTTTCACTGGGTCCATTGTTTTTCTTTTCTCAAAGTAGAAATCTTTATGCTTCCTCCCAGCTCAAAAATTATTTGATTACATTTATTTCTAAAATACTCATTTAAACCCTACTCTACCCTATGTAATGGGTTGCATTCAATGGATGTTCTTGAGAATGTCACACTGTGACAATATCATATAAAGCTCTAAAGCATACACTTATCAAATAACCCAGCAATCCCATGTAAAGGTATATCCCTAGAAAAATGAAAGTTATGTTCACATAAAAACATGTATGTGAATTTTATAGCAGCTCTACTCAAATTAGCCAAAAAATCGGAAAAACCCCAAATGTCCTTTGATGGATGAATGATAAACAAGCTATGCTATATCCATTCCACGGATATCTATTCCACAATAAAAATGAACAGATGATTGATATGTCAACATGGGAAATTCCCAAAGACCTCATGCTGACTGAAAGAAGCCAAGCTCAAAAGGCTACATACTGTATGATTCCACTGATATAACATTTTGGGAAAGACAAACCTACAAGGATGAAGAGATCCGTGGTTGCTAGGGGATGGGGTCCGGGGAGTGAGGGTTTGACTGAAAGTTCAGGAGGGAAATTTGGGAGACAGCAGAACTGTTCTGCACACTGACCACGACAGTGATTACATAGATCTAAACATGGGTTAAAACTCAGAGAACTGTATACCAAAAAAGTCCATTTTACTGTATGTAAATTAAAACACACACTCAGGTTGGCTTGTGAACAGAGAAAAATATGCCCCATATTGTAAATCATAAAACATTCGTATTTTATGCTTTTGTCCCCTTATGAATAATTTTGTTACATTCTTGAATTGGCTATTGTTATATATTTTTAAAATCCCGATGCTTTTTGTATGTTTTTCCCCCTAAACAAGACTACAGTGTTAAACCCTTGTAATTTATAATTAGTTCCTACTTGAGTTTCTTTTTTTATTCATCCTTCAATTGTATTATTTTATTTTGTTTTCTTGGCTGGTACTGGTCAGGCTTGGTCAGGCTTTCTAAGATAATTGTGTTGTCGTTGCTCTTAATCGACAGAAAAGTCCGTCCTCTCTTTTTTCCTAACCTTCAAGAAAAGGCTTTCCTTGGCTCAGTATTTTTTTATCATGTTATATATCTTAGAATCTGGCTTTACTACATTTTAATTTCAGATTTGAATATTGAAGTTTATCATGTACTTTTTGCTATTTTGAAAAATATTAACTAGGAGTTCTGGTCAAGATGGCACAATAGGTAAACACTGTGCTCACCTCCTCTCATGACCACATAAAAATTACAACTAAACTACAAAAAAAAACAATATTGAGAACTGCCTAAAATCTTGCTGAACCAAAGCCCTGCAACTAGGGACATGCAGAAGAAGCCACTTCCAGCCTGGTAGGAGGGACACAGACGCGAAACAGGCTGGTCCCACACCTGCGTGTGACCATTAAAAACTGGGAGGGATATCTCAGCTGCAGTGATACCTCCCAGAAGAGAAAGGGTTCCCAGCCCTTCCCCAGTCCAGGGTTCCAATGCCAGGGAGAGAAGTCCCATAATTTCTGATTGTGAAAACCAGCAGGGATTTTAGCTGAGTGACACAGAGGGCAGCTGGAATCCCAGACACTCCTCTTAAAAAGGGCCCGCACACTGACTTACTCACCAATAGAATCACTGGTTCTGAGCTCCAGTTCTGGGGAAGCAGCTGAAGAGGTTACAGGGACATATGGGGAGGAACTGAATTGTCTAGCTTCAGGATGAGAACTGGAGGGGCAACTTACTCCCTGATGGAAGAGCTGGCAGAAGCTATTGTTTCTTTATTGAGCCCTCCCCCTTCCAGGCATGCAGACTCAGGTGTCTGCAATATCTGAGTTTCCATCAAGCTGGCTAATACTATTCATTTGCCACACCCTGGTGATTCAAGACTCCGCCCGCCCAACTTTCAGGAACACCCAAACCGTTTCCAGTGGCTTTTTCTTACAAACTACCTGCCTTGGCTCACGCTGCAGACTTTCCTAGAGTCTCTCAAAGGTTCACAGAGCCCAGACAAGCAACATCTGGCTTAAGTGTATCCTGTACTTCTGGCTGAGCAGCCCTAAGCCCAGCACTGGCAGCAGCTGGCCTTGGTTTGAGGCTTAGCCTCTTGAGGCACTTCCAAGCACAGCCCAGGTGGCAGCCATCTGTGGATTGCTTTGTGGCTCCTACCAGGTATTCCCAGGTGGAGCAAGGGCTATGGCTGAACTTGACCTGCAGCAAGTCCCCTCCCAGGTGGCCCTGGGGCTGGTGTGCCCAGTGGCTAGCTACTAAATGAACTAGAACATCACCCAGCTACCTCCCAGAACGACACACCCAAGGGGTGGATTGGGCAGGCATCAGAGCCCTGCTGAGGCAGATCCTGCTCTGTAGGGGGAGCCCCTGCACACAACTCCTCCATTGTCGTCATGGCCAGTCCTCAAAACCAGTGAGCCAAAGGGTCAATCCCTCACACTGACAAGGAAATAGCAACCAATGCTCAGCTACAATAGGAGGGCACACACAATCCACACAAGGGCACTCCTGGAGCACTTAGCTCAAATGACAAGGAAGACCGCACAAGTGGGCCCTACAGCACACCTACTAAGTAAGGCCACTCTACTAAGACCAGAAGACATAGGAGCCCTGCCTAGTACATAGAAAAAAACAAAAAAGAAAGAAAGAAAAAAAACCATAGGGAGGCAGCCAACATGGGGAGATAAAGAAACATGTCCCAAATAAAAGAACAGAGCAAAGCCCCAGAAAAAGACTTAAACAAAATGGAGTCAAGCAATCTGCCAGATGCAAAGTTCAAAACATTAATTATAAGAATGCTCGATGATCTCAGGGAGACCTTCAACAAAGAGATAAGAAACATGAAAATGGAGATAGGAAACATGAAAAAGAACCAGTCAGAAATAAAAAGTGCAATAATGGAAATAAAGAATACATTACAGGGAATCAAAACCAGATTAGATGGAGCAGAGCATTGAATCAGCAATTTAGAAGATAAGGTAGAATAAAACACGCAATCAGAACAGGAAAAAAAAATCCCAAAACACAAGGAGATATTAAGGCGCCTCTGGGACAACATCAAGCATACCAACATTCGCATTATAGGGGTATCAGAGGAGAAGAGAAAGAGCAAAGAATTGAAAACCTACTTGAAGAAATAAAGACAGAGAACTTCCCTAATCTCGTGAAGGAAATAGATATACAAACCCAGGAAGCACAGAGAGTCCGAAACAAGATGAACCCAAAGAGGCCAACATCAAGACACATGATAATTAAAATGCCAAAGGTTACAGATGAAGAGAGAATCTTAACAGCAGCAAGAGAAAAGCAGTTAGTTGCCTACAAAGGAGCTCCCATAAGACTATGAGCTGGTTTCTCAACAGAAGCTTTGCAGGACAGAAGGGACTGTTATAAATATTCAAAGTGATTAAAAGCAAGTACCTACAGCCAAGATTACTCTACCCAGCAAAGCTATCATTTAGAATTGAAGGACAGATAAAGAGCTTCCCAGATAAGAAAAAGCTAAAGGAGTTAATCACTACCAAACCAGTAGTATAAGAAATCTTAGAGGGACTGATTTAAGATTAAAAAAATAAATAAAAATAAATAAATAAATAAATAAGAATAAAATGTCAATAACTACATATCTATCAAGAATTACTTTAAATGTAAATGGATTAAATCCTCTAATCAAAAGACATAGAGTCGCTGAATGGATAAGAAAACAAGACCCTTACATATGCTGCCTACAAGAGACTCACTTCAGATCGAAAGACACACAGAGACTGAAATTCAAGGATGGAAAAAAGATATTTCATTAAAATGGAAACAAACAAAAACCTGGGATAGCAATACTTATAGCAAACAAAACAGACTTTAAAACAAAGACTATAACAATAGACAAAAAGGACCTAGTAATTTCACTTCTGAGTATTCATCCAAAGAACTCCAAAATGTTACTTTGAGAGGATGTACTCATCCATATGCTCATGGAGGCATTATTTATAATAGTCAAGATATGAAGACAGCCTAGATGTCCCTGAATGCATAAATGGATAAAAAGTAGGTGGTGCGTATATACAATGGAATATTACTCAGCCTTAAAAAAGAATAAAATCTTGCCATCTCTAGGATGGACCTAGAAGATGTTTTGCTGAGTAAGTCAGACAGTGAAAACAAATGTCATATGATTTCACTTATAAGTAAAATCTAAAATGCAAAATAAACAAACAAAACAGAAACAAATTCATAGATACAGATAACATTTTGATGGTTGCCAGATGCTCCCATCTGGGTAGTGGGAGTGGGTGAGAAAGGGGAAAGAATTAAGAAGTACAAATTGGTTGTTACACAGTAGTCATGGGGATGGATGTAGGGTATAGCTTAAGGAATATAGTCAATAATTGTAATAACTATATATAGTATCAGATGCGTACTAGATCTATCAGGGTGATAGGTGGGAGGGGGTTGGGGACAAGGTGAAAAAGGTGACGAGATTAAGAAATACAAATTGATAGTTATAAAATAGTCATGGGAATGTATAGTAAAGCATAGGGAATATAATGAATAATATGATAATAACAACGTATAGGGCCAGATGGGTACTAGACTAAACAGGGGGGTCACTTCGTAAATTATATAAATGTGTAACCACTATTCTGTACACCTGAAATTAACATAAAATAATATCGAATGTCAACTGAATTGACAAGTAAAAAAGGGGGTGGAGGGAGAGGTAAAGGGGAATAAGAGGTTCAAAGTTCCAGGTATAAAACAAGTTTTGGGGATGTAATACACAATATAGGAAATTTAGTCAATAATATTGTGATAGCATGGTACAGTATCAGTTGGTTGCTAGACTTAGCATGGTGATCATTTCTTTACCATACGGAATATAATCAATAATATGGTAATAATTATGTATAGTGCCAGGTGGGTACTGTTGAATAACTATTATGTACACCTGAAACTAATATAATATTGTATGTTAGCTATATTTTAATAAAAGCTTTAATTATTTTAAATTAACTTATTAGAGTGAATTATTAATTAATTCCAAACATTGAAAGATTCTTGTATTCCTGGCATGAACCACAATTAGTAATCATGTATTATTCCATTAATATAATTCTAGGCTGATTGCCTGTATCCGTATTTTTTTAACATATTAAAAAAATTAAAAATACATATCAATGATTTAAAACTATTTGTATCAAAATACATCCAAAATGATAAATAGTGATAATGGCTTCTGTTTCCAAAATTTTGCATTCTGTATAACTAACTTTAAAAGTATTAAAGAAAAACAATGAATACCAAATTAAGAGATTTGTTTAATAATTTACATTACATTAAACTGGAAATAAAATAGTTTCGATGCAAAAATGAGTATCTTTTTTAAAATAAAAATAAGTGATCCTGTAGTGTATTCTCTGAATTTTTATCTTTTACCACTGTTTTATTGACCCCCAAAGTGACAAAACAGGGAATCTCCTGAAATTAACTAAAATGCTTTCTAAGTGATCCTTGAGCCAAGTGGAAAAGGCATTTGGCACCACAGACCTTCACTAATAGAGCTGTAGCTACAGAAGACACAGGCATTCTGTACCGCAGACTGATGAAAGGCAAGTCCATAGGCCATATATACGGCTACTTTCTCATCCATCTATAGTTTAACCGATCTGTATTTTACCTCTTTTCTTATATGAGAGTCTCTAAATACCCTCAAAGATGCTTAAACTGATAAATTATATTGGAAGGGGAAACAAGGTCATCATTGGAGGCTACCAAAAATGTATAGATATAAAAGCTATACACGATTGTGCCCTCTTAATGAATGATGTATTTTGCAAGCAGTCTTCTGTCATCTAGTCTTCCCAATATAACAGGCTATTCTTATAATTCGTTTCCAAGAGTAGCTTAGTAAAATTAAAATAATTACAAATGATTTTAAATTCATTGTATAGATCATCAAATCTGACTTTTAACTGCTTGTATATAAATTTTAGTTCCTTTTTTTTATTCTTTCCCTGCCTTTAAATATTTTATTATACTTTTTCTTAAAGTATGTCTTATAAAATTCCCATGTTGAAAGCTGGAAAAAAAATATCACAGATTTTACAGACTGAGAAATTACATTTCTGTCATCCATTTTTGAATAAAATAATATTCCCCTTACCGCTATCTTTCCACAATCCCCTTTTTGCCCTTTTATCATCCTCTCCGCTCTCTTCCCCTTCCACATACTGAGTCCTTCTTATTCACTTTGTAGTGTTTCATTTTCTGTGGAAGTGTTAGGTCCTTAACTTTAATGTAGGTACTGGACTTGACAAGCAATTAAAGCAAACAATTTCCACTCATCAAGGCCTGCCAAATTAGTCATCTGCCATCTGCCCCATCATCTGGCTCTCCTTGAAGTCTTGCTGTGAATCTGGATGCACTCTCTCAGATTAAGAGGGACAATGCAAACCTCCAAACTGGTGAAATACCACTGGGAGCTAAGTATGTAAACATCAGCTACCATCTTTCTTCTCTAGATTATCATGACTTCAACCACCCCCTTCCTTGTGTGTAATAAAAACCAGCCCGCTCGTGATGCCCTTTTCACCGTGAGACCTTTGCCACACATTGTAATTGAAGTGGTAGTTTGTGGAATTTCTTTTTTCCTGTCAGAAGTATTTAAAAGAAGAAATTAGACTAGATATTACTAATGCTGGTTTCGACATATCAAGGCTGGTTTCTTAAGCACCGATAAAGATGTTTATTAAGAAATGGACTATTATCTATAATTTCCTTCATAATCTGTGCTATATCCAATTATCTGGTGATGAAAATTATTTTTTTAATAATATAAAAATATTCTAAGTTCAAATCACGATGACAGACAAATGACACTATGGCAGTAACTCTAGATCTCCATCTTCATATAACTGCTAAAAAGTAAATGAAGTTGAATAAAGTGTTTGGCACTTAATTTGGTCAGATATCTTAATGTTATCCATTGGATACAGAAAACTAATTATTTGATTATATGCAGCATAGGCAAAATGTAATAAATGGAGTTTGACTTATTCTCTATAATAAAAAAAGAAAGAAATGGACTATGGCCTTTCTATTGCATTGGTTTCAGAATGAAGATTTCTTTCTAATTCTTTCCATCAGCAAATGTTTACTTGGTTGATAACATGCAATATAATAAGTGCTTTCTAGGACAATCAATCAAGCTATACCAGTAATGGGCAAAACTGAGAAATAGCAATAGTGAAAATGGTATATCGTCACCCACATGCTCCTTTTAAAGGGTCATCTTCCCTTAAGGCATTCACCAACCCAGGGCTGCTCTAGGGCAATTGGTACCTTGGCACAAATGCAGTAAGATGCCCCTCTTCTGGGTGAAATAAACTTCATGCTAAGCAGGGCATGTGGGGCTTGACCATCAGAATGCGGGCTGCATTTCATTCCCATCTGTCCCCTAGGCCATGTGCATGTTTGCAGTGATGAACCTACACAACTGTAAACAGGAGCCTTGATCACTCCATTGTCTCAGGTCATTCATCCAAACTTGCTCGTTCATGATAAAGTAGTGTCTAAATAAGTAACAATCCATTCAAATCAAAGAAAAGTGTGCTAATATTAGACTTGGAGTAAGAGGTAGATATGCAGCAGACAATATTTTTGACTGAAGATCCTTTACTGTATCTTCAGATAATCTACATGGAAAACCGAATCTGAGATCACCTTCTACTAACAAAATTTTGGAAGTTGAAGGAGCCGATTCTTAGTTACGTAAAACTTTTGGAGGACAAAAACAAAACAAAACAATACAAAACACAACACAACCACCCTCCTGATATTACATAATAAAACAGGTCATGTTTTAAGTTCTTTGAAACTGTTTTCTCATAACCCAAAGTCTATTATTCTAGAGCTCAGATTCTACAATCTCCAGAAATTTGGTCCCTTGAAAACAGATTTAGGTGAGCAATGGGTGGTTATCTTCACAATATAATCAACTTTCAATACTAATTGTAATTAGGTGTTTGATAAAGAGATAGCCATCATTAGGGCAATATCTGTCATTCATTCATTTGTTCTGTTATACATTTATTCAACAAATGCTAATTGGGTAACCACAATATATGTGATTTGGGCTAAGTGAGAAAGGAATAATAAGATCTGTGTCTCACATTTGTAACATGTTACATTCTAGTAGAAATCTTCTGTAAAAATGTTAGAAATAATATAAGTATTCACATTTAGTTAAGCTGCTATTAAAGATATTTTTTTTTACTTTGATTCACTGTCAATGAACAAGATTTACAATCAAACTCAGAATTCATCTTATCCACAACAAAATATGAAGCAGAAAAAAAATATATCATTCCGTGTAATAAAATGTGGGCACCACTTGTGGGAAACTGTTTTCCAGGAGGTCTTTCTCTCTAACATTACTAAATGATGTGACCAATATATATCTTGTAGCATCTGCATCTAAAGAAATACCACATCTTAACAAATGTTGTATTCACTCACGTTCATGCGTATCTTTTCCTAGGTCCTCATTTACTTGTTAGAGTACAAAGAGAAATTCCTTTGACACAGACAAAATGGACATATTTTCCATAACCATATATTCAATTTAAGGCTGATTGTCAATCAAGCCCCTATTCCAAATGACTTAATAACTATAATTGAACATGATGTGGGATTTTTAAAAGATGTTTTCTTTCAGTTTATTTAATTGAGAAATATGACATTATAGTTTTGAGAAATTAGCAAGATATTCCACTGCTAATATCACTAGCAACTTCCCTACTCATTCTACGATCTTACTAGTTAATGGGGCATCAGACACTACATAGACAGTAATGAATTTGGAATGTTTTATTTCATGAAAAATTTTTCTTTTTTATTTTGAGAAAGGCAAGATATCCATTCTATGCCATGCCATTTCTTATAGGAATATGTATACTAATTCAAATTATCAATACTTTTAATAATCTTGTAATTTTATAACTGACATTTTACATAAAAACATGATTTTCTTGATTTTAATGTAGTCTTGAAAATTTTTATTTTAAATCATTCAAAAGTAAAGTAGAAAAATATATTTCTAAAAATAGAATGTAAGCATTACCTAGCCATATATATATATAAAAAAAAGTTCAATGATAAACCAGTTTTCCACCTGAATTCAATGGGAAACATGACTTTGTGTGGGAGTATGTATGTATATCTAAATGTATATGTCCATATGTAAATATATATATAGATGTAGATACATACATAGAAATATTATTCTAATTTCTATATATGCTCTAATTTCTTCTCTAGTTCATGATATTTGATGTTATACAAAAATGGATAATATTGCTTGAGATAATTTATCTCTCAATTTTATTTTTAAATTACATTATTTCCAAAATATTAATATGAAACTGTATTATGACTAGTAGTAGTCCTTCCCATGGGAATATTAGTAGTGCCAAAAATTCTTCTAAGTGCTTTATATACCCATTAGCATTTAATTCACATAGAAATCATATCAAGCAACTTTTATTATTGTCTTCTTTACAGATGAGGAAAGTGAGACTCAGAAAGTTAAATAACATAACCAGAAAATTAACTAATGGAAGTCCCAGTAGGCTAAATCAGTTCTAATTTCATAAGTAGTTTTCTTTCAAAAGCTTAGTACTAGTTAGTTGATGTATACAAATACTTGTTTTGAATCATTTGTGTTTATCAGTAGTATATGTTAATCAGATAAAATGTTTGTATGCTTAGGGCACATTATCTTTGAAAAGTTTAGAACTACTCTAGTTACTCTATTAACAGTAATGCATTAAATGAGAAGTCCATGTTGGATGCTATAGGTGATTATCATTAGGTGCTAATAACATAAAGAAATTTTAGAGCAATACAATCTCAGCAAGTACAAATCAGTTTTATAATTAAAGAAACTTCTCTCCCCGATCGCCTTCCTCTGTGACTCACTCCCTTTTCACTTTCTATTCCACATTGGATAAAGAAAATGGGTGCAAAGATAGCCAGTCACTCAAGCAAAAATCTAGTCAGCCTACCTCTCTCTCTTCTGAAACCACTAATCTAAGTCACACACAATTCTTGTCAGCTCTACCTTCAGAAGGTCTGTAGGCTCCACCTGACATTCTGTCAGCCCCACCTGACTGACAATCCCTACTTCAAGTCACCACAGCTTCTATCTGAATATTGTTTAAGAGGTTTCCGTGTGATGTTCTTGCCTTTCTTCTTGTCTCCTTAGAGTCTACTGTATATCAGATATAAGATTTTATATCTTTTAACACAAATCAGATTATTGATCTCCTTTGTTCAAATATCTGCAATGGTTTGGTTTCTCATGTTAATCAGAATTAAATAAAAGTCCTTATCTTGATCTACAAGACCCAGATGTAATCTGAACCTCTGCTTCTTTCTGGATATCATCCCCTGTGATGTTTCACTTACTAAGATCTGACCACAGGGCTATCTTGCTTATCTTCGAACATTTCTAGAAAAGTTTCTAAATACTTATTATCAATGTATAAATTTGTCTCAAGGAGCAATAGCATTGGTCCATGTATGGCTTCTTGAGTAGCACTGTTCTAAAATATTACACTCTGCACTTATCCCCATCTGCCATGTTATATCATTATTTAGGATGTAAGCTCTCAAAGGACAGAGACTCTATTTTGTTTATTGTTGTATTTATAGCATTTACAAGTATTTGACCCATAATAGGCATCCAATAATAATTAATGATTGGATGGATGGATGGATGGATGGATGGATGGATGGATGGGTGGCTACTAAAGTGTTAGAATTCTGTCTAGAATTCCCAGCTCATATGTAACCTAAATAAAACCTCAAAGATTTTTTACAGATCATCAAGTGCAGTTCATACAAAGAGATGGGAAAACAGAGACAAGATAAGTTAAAGTGCTCAACAAAAGTCAAACAGCTAGTTATGGGCAGAAAGGGAAGTAGAAGTCTTTACTCGGGGCTGGCTATGTCCGCATGGCACACTGCCTCATGTTATGCAAAGGGCTTCATGAAACAGTCCAGCTTTATGGAAATGATTCCCAAACATAATGCTCTGCTGCCAGGAGGAAAATAATACCATGAAATTTGGCATGGATGCTTAAGAACATTTGGCTAAACAGCACTAGTCGATTATGTAGTTGGAAAACAGATCCTTAGCAACATCTTAATTTTTTTTCAAGTCTTGGTTAAATGAAGTTAAATGTAGCTTGTTAAAATTAAATTTCTTTAAAGAGTCTGTTTAACAAAAGCATGCATTTATGTATACACAAACTTACCAATATTACATGATAAATATAATCTTCAAAAAATTCAATGGAATTATATATTTACTGTCATATTTTTAATGTGCTACTGAAAGTTATAAGAACCTCATGAAGATCATTTTGTAAACAAATGATCTTTTGTAATGGAAATAATTACCTCTTAATTTGACTGTTTTGTAAACTCCGGTATCAAAGATCATGTTTTCTTAAATATATGCACACCTGCAGTTCCACTTAACAGTTGTATGACAGTTTGATGTCAGTGGATTTGAATATTAAATTATTCGTACACCTATTATTATAGTTAATAACATTTATGAAGTGCTGTGTAATTTACAAAGCAGTTTTATTCATATTAACTTTTTTGATCCTAAATTATTTTGATCCTAAATGATTATAAGAGACAAAATTATTAGATTAATTGCCAAGAATTTAAACTTTGCAACTATCTTTTATTAGGGTGATCTGTCGGATGCATGCCAATTATTATTTTTTTCAAAGTTGTGATTATACTTTCAATGTGAATTCTCAAATATCATGTTACCATTTATACATATGAGGCCTTCTTCTTTGGAGATTATGTTAACTATTACTAATTCTTCATTATCCGTTAAATCAGATCCTAGTTACCTGTTTGGTATTCAAGATTTTCCATGAATTGAGAGCCTGCTACAACATCCATTCAACTTTAATCCAAAGTTATTTTTTTCCAAACAACTTTTCGAAATAATCAAAAGATGGTTTGTCATCCATCAATCATCTCACATACAACTGCTCCTTTTACTTTTCAATTCATTCCTTTCACCTCACCATGAATAAACACTCCTAAAGTCTTCCACAAAATTCATATCCATTAGTATCTCCAACAACCACCTAGAGAATTTTTTTTTAAGAAAATGTTTGAACTATTCACTAAACTTACAATTTCCTTAAAATTTATATACAAAATTTATTTTATTTTCATATTTTCTATGTTCTATTATTTAGAACTTAGGGAAGACAGACACAGTTAATCTACTACACAAAAAGTACTAAAACGGTTTGCAGACTTTCACCTAAACTAGCTTACAGCACCCAGGCAGAGCAGACAAAAACAATATCAAGAGGCAAAATAATACATAAAGTAAGACACTGGACATACTATATCTGAAATCCAGAATATGTGGTGCTTTTTCTTATTTGTTTGGTTTTGTGTTTCTTTTGTTGTTGTTGTTGTTGTTGTTGTTGTTTTTAATTTCTAGTCTTAGCATCTATTTTTAATTGTTTAACAGTTCCTATCTCACATTCATATGAGGACTGATAATTAAGTTCACAAACATGTCGCAACACAATGCTAACCTCTTTTGATATCAGAGGGATTATTCATTATGAATTTGTACCAACTGAACAAACAGTTAACCAAGTTTACTATTTGGAAGTGCTGAAAAGGCTGTGTGAAAAGGTTAGACGACCTGAACTTTTCGCCAACAATTCATGGCTCTTGCATCACGAAAATGCACCAGTTCACACAGCACTGTCTGTGAGGGAGTTTTTAGACAGTGAACAAATAACTACATTGGGACACCCTCTTCCTTAATCATCTAAATCTAACCCCCAATGGCTTCTTTCTTTACCTCAAGATAAGGGAAATATTGAAAGGAAGACATTTTGATGACATCCAGGACATCAAAGGCAATACTACGACAGCTCTGATGGACATTGCAGAAAAAGAGCTCCAAAATTGCTTTGAAGGGTGGACGAGGCACTGGCATTTGTGCATAGCTTCCCAAGGGGAGTACTTCGGAAGGTGACAATAGTGATATTCAGCAATGAGGTGTGTAGGACTTTTTCTAGAATGAGTTCGCACACTTAATTGGCAGACCTCTTATACCACTTTTGCGGAATAAAAAAAAAAATGTACTTTTCTTTCAATTCAATGTTAACTCAACAGTCTTCTATAAAATGAAGGATATTTGGTTGCTGTAAGCCTGTATCAAAAGTTTGATTGTTTTCTAAAAAAAAAATATGAGCGCATACATACATATGTTTCCATTGTCCATGTATATTAAGTTTAAAAATTGTGGTAATAGCAAAAAATCCACTCGGAATATCAGACACTAGAGAATGTTTTAAAGTACGTTTTCTCAAGCCACAGTTCTCTGACTCATAAATTTTGAAAGGTAGTTTTATTTCCCAGACATAGAGTAGTGATTGCATAACTACTATTCATCCATCTGCCTTTTGAACCACCTTTTACCTCACTATTATACCATCATATTCCTCAATGAGGAGTATTTTAGTAACAATTGTTGTACATTTCAGGGTTGTTTAGTGTAAAATTAACATTTTTCCAGTATCTAAAGTGTTTCATATGCCATACTAAAATCACCTTACCTTTATATGAACTAAAGATAAGGGGGAAAGACTCTATTTTCTGTCTTGCTACAATACCCATTCAACCTTAACCCAAAGTTATTTTATTTTTATAAAACGTTTATAAATCATTTTGAAGGTGTTTCTATACATTGTTTGCTACACAGGCTTCCTGTGATAAAACAAAAAAATCTCTATAGACCAGTTAACTTCAGAGTTGCACTTACTCTGCAACTTGCTCTTAATTCAGCTGACACCTGAAACTCAACAGCCAAGCGTACAATCTCGGTTCTGCCCTAGCCAGGCAGTCAACATACGTACGATAAGGAAAATCCATTCTTACTCTGGTACTTGTAAAATGCTATTTTCTTATTTTTTCACTTTGCCAACCCATTTTAGGATGCTCAGCCTTCTGATTATTTCTCCCCTTGTATTGATCTGGTTCCCTTTCTCATCACTGCTCTGGAAAAATCTGCTTGAATTGGCCTTACCCTAATTCAGGCCCCATGAACTTGCTTCCCGTGTACACCCAAGGGGACCCCAAGGGCATAGGACACACACGCTTCCCAGTGTGTGTCCACTAGAGGGCCAGGTTACTGCTGCCTTTCTCATAAAGGAGGGAGGATGGAAGCCTGCAGTTAGTTTCACATGAGCCTGGCCCCTTGATATTATTGCTTGACTCAGATCTGGCCAGTATCTCCAGCTTTCGACCTCAAAGTTTAGCTGAGGTAAAGAATTAATTATCCATGCTAGTGCCTGTTGTATTTTTAGACTGGGCTCCTTGATAACACTAACGTGGACCTTTTCTGTTATCCTGGATAGTCACAGACCAGGAACTGCCTTACTGGTTTTTACAGTTTTTATTCAATTATCTGCCTTCTGTAGATATCAGCCTGTTTTCAATCTCAACATAAATATATATATATATATATATATATATACACACACATACATACATATATATATATACATTTATCCATAAATATATATATACTTATCCATAAATATATATATACTTATCCATAAATATATATATACTTATCCATAAATATATATATACTTATCCATAAATATATATATATATATATATATATATCCAGATATACAAGTGCCAAAAATTGTTGACAGTAGAACTCTGAAACCATATTGTATTAAGTCCACAGAAAAAAAACAATCCTTATATTAGTAGTGATCCTTCATCTGAAAATATGTATTATGGCTTCTCTTTTATTAGGTTGGTGCAAAAGTAATTGCGGTTTAAAAGGTGAAAAATAACTGCAAAAACCGCAATTACTGTTGCACAAACCTAATAAAAGTCAGCACATTCAAGGGCCAAGTGCCGTCTGGGTACTTTAACTAGCATAAAGCATTGTTTTGGCTCTGAAGCAGTGAAACTCCATAGCAACACCACCAACACTTAAACTTCCCTAGGACTTCTACGTTATTTATCGCTAAACAGCTAGGGGGCTTTTTGCAGAGAGATCCCTAACCACTGTAAGCATTCACTCTATTTAATGCTTTTTAATTAACATTGCACAAACACCAATTCTGTGTGTGCAGTGAAGTCTGTGTACTTCCCCGGATTTGCTTTTTCAATAGATTTGGAAATTCAGAAGCAGAATGGTGCCAGACTTCCCCTCCCCAATCCAATTATCCTTGAAAACCTGAGGATCCCTATTCAAGAAGACATTGGTTAGAAATAGGATCACACTGATATGGGGACAGGATCAAGGAAAGGAATGTCTGGAAAAGAATTAGTTGGTACAGAATTTTTTTATTATTGTTTGTTGTTATTGTTTGCACACTTTTAAGGCAAGAATTATATTTTTTTAATAATTGGATTTTTCCATAATATAATATATGGGTTTAATGTAGAATAATTTAAGAGTTAGATAAAAGGATCTCTAAGGTCACTGCTAGTTCTAAAATTCTATATTCAGAATCATGTAGAGAGACTCTAACTTGCATTCTACAATAGAACATAACTGAGGATTGTTATTCCCAAAGCACCCAGGATAAAAGATAAAGAATCCAACTCAGAGATAAAAATGAAGTATCCACAAACTAGTCTCTAATTACCATAGTAAGACAATTCTCAAAATCTCCTCATAAACATCTGAGACAGAGAAAAAAGAAGCATCTTCTCAAGCAGAATTAAATAAATCAAGGATGTATGTATTGAAAATCTTCAGGGTATAAGACTTCTCAGAAATAAAATTATATCTACCTAAACAAAATCCTGTTCATTTCAGAAACATTGTAAAGTTTCATTATTCTGTCATCTTCTGTTTGGAGCTTACTAGTGACCTTCGATTGGAGAAACTGACTTCCTAAAGGGCAGTAACACAAAGTTTATTCCCACTCGTAATGGAGAGAAGGCTGCATCCATAATCTTCTCAGAGCTCTCATCTGTGATTTGTCTTTCTGTTTCCTTCTAAGATACAGCAAATAAATTGTTGGAATATCATATAGCTATGTTGTGGCATGCACGCTGTTTACTGAATTACATTTTTTTGCAGACTTGTGTTGCAATTTGCATTGCTAATGAATAATATATATTACCAAACTTAAAGATTCTATTCTATTACTTCATCTATCACCAGGGGGCAGCACAATTCCCAAAGAACACTCTGAACTCAGGGATGGAAAAGTTTAACAATGGAAAAACTGGTACAAAACACTGTTGCCACTGTAGGCATACACAGAATTATTCCATTTCTCTCCTGCGATGAATATAGGCTAAAAACTAGCTGGATTCAGGGAATTATACCTACAAGGAAGAACAGGCAAGTTAGCAGGTACCTCCAGCACCCCTAGCATAATTCAAAATGGGAGAAAGTATCATTAGGGGTGTGTGTGTGTGTGTGTGTGTGTGTGTGTGTGTGTGTGTGTGTGTGTGTGTGTGTGTGTGTGTGTGTGTGTGTGTGTGTATTACCCCTGTGAAGTATAAGAAGAATTAAATTATTATCATTTTCAGAATTCCCTCCCAATTTGAAAATAAATGTGACAGAAAAACATATCAAACGGCATAAGTTCTACACTGATATCAGGGAAAGGAAATACAAGAAGTACAAAGCACTAAGTACTTTGCAAAATACTGGGGAGGCAAAGAACAAGAGAGACCTCGAAGATATCGAGAACATGCTGATTTCCTTAAAGAATTTATAGACCAAGCATACCACAATTTGGTAAATAGTAAATAAACTATTATATTTTATTGTCAGTATTGATTTGCTAAATTCATATGAATGGTATATGGAAAAAGGAAGTTTATTATTACTTTGTCTTTTTTTCTCTTACCAATGTATAAAACCTCCCATTGCTACCTGAAGTAGCATCTTTAAAAGTTCACATACATTCACAAACAACTTTTAAACCATCAGGCTCATTACATGAATTCTTTTTCTTTTTAAAAATCATTTATTGTTTTCATGGGTTCATAAAATGAAATGGGTCATAAAAAGTTAGAGGGTGTTATGAACTTTACATGAAAATAAATAACTTATAAAATCCAATATTTGAAGGCAACAAAGTCTACAATAACACCAAAGGGAGGAAAAGTATTTTACTAACTTACAGGAAGATAGAAACAGCAGCATAGCAACTGCAAATGTTTCCTATGTTCTTATTCTAATTTATAAAGATGTTCTTATGTTAAAAAAAAATAAACACACACACACACCTTTTCAATATCCCTTCTTCTTTATTAAACAATAAAGTGACTTTCTTCTTTTACCCCAAACAGAATTCATTTATTCCCTTTGTATTTATTTAGCACTAAAGAAATACTAAGCAAGCAGAAAGCACTAAAGTAAAACTAGTCTAGCAGGAGGCACTCAACAAATACTTGTTCATGTATAAAATACCCCCCATTTCCCAGAATCGGAGTTGGAGATGCAGTTTGCAAAACTAATGCAGTTAGTTTCCTACGGCTGCCATAATAAGCTACCACAAACTGAATGGCTTAGAAAAATCGATTTATCCTGTCAGTTCTGGAAGCTGGAATTTTGAAATCAAGGTGTTGGCAGGGCCATATTCCATCAAAGACTTTAGGGGAGGAGCCTTCCCTGGCTTCTCCAGTGGCCCCGGCCCCATTTCTTGGCCTATGGCAGTGGAAGTTTACATTTTACCTCCATGTTCATTCCCTGTGTTTCTTCCTGGCTGCTGGCTTCATAAGACTGCCTTCTCATAAGGACATCACTCACATTGGATTAGAAGTCCACTTACTCCAGTACGACCTCATTTTAACTGATCACATTTGCAATAACCTATTTCCAAATAAGGCCACGTTCTGAGGTACTGGGACTTAGGACTTCAACAGATCCTCTTTAAGATAACACAATAGAGCCCATCACTGGTCACAGTAATTTTCTCTTCTTCTGCAGTTTCACTTGCCCTCAATCCTCCTTTTCCTACCTTTCTTCCTCTAAGTAGTTATCATTTTGAGACTCTATTGTGGAATACGGACTCCCCTCAGACCTCTCGCCTCCCAAGACGACCCACCATTTTGCTAGATTTCATTCTGCTTGTGCTTGATTTGGCTGTGCTAGTCATACAAATTACCATCATTTATAAGAGCTGCTTACATTTATGCCTAATTATCATGCAGTAGAATAACAATTATGCATATCATTAAATTCATGTGGGATAACCTTCAATGTAAGTTTTATTTGATTATGGCATTAAACTCTGTTCATGCCTGCTTGGACTTCATAGTGCGTTGCTCAGGAAGAAAGGCTGTCTCTGCCACTTAAAAATAATGACAGTAATATTGGCCATAACCTTAACCTTCTCCAACAGAAATATTGGTTCCATAACTTGGTGCCCACCTTGGAAAGGTTACTGCAGTCAAGTCTGGATTAAATAAAATCAATATTTCATCTATTAAGTATGAATGAAAATGGAACATTTTATTCAACATTTTAAAGCTTTCTAATTTGTATTTGCTCTCCTGACTGGAAAGATACACGGCTTCAGAGTATAAAATATGCAATATTGTTTAACAAATAATATTCTAATATCCTAATTAAACTTTCTAGCTGTAGAATTTAAAAAATGTCTCGCTGCCATATAACAATACAAAAGTGATGGATGTTCCATTTTCACACCTTTTTGAAGTTTTGTTTATTTTGAAAGCATATAATGTGGCAATGTGATATAAAATCATCAGTGTCACTATATTCAACGTCTAAGAGGTGCACAATACTTTGACCTGCGCTTCATATGTAATTAGGTGGGTATTTAACAATTACATTTATGTTTTTAATTATAAAAAAAATAAATATTCATTTTAGAAAAATTAGAAATTACAAAGTGGTATGAATAAGAATGATCTATAATCACATCATCTAAAAATAGCTACTTTTCACATTTATTAAGATATAGTATCACTACTTTTGGAAATTCCAAGTCTCACTCTATTCTAAGCAATCTAGGTCATTTTGCTCAGATACATCTGAATGGAGATCCTATCTTCCAAAAAAACAACAACATTGTAACATGGTTTTAATTAAAATTATATCACAAACATTTGCTAATATTAATAAGCACTGTTTAAGAGGTCATATGGTTATAGTGATTTTTGAACATTTAGGCCTATTTGAATTTTCAATTTAAGGCTCTAGAATCAGTCTTCCTGTGGTCAAATTCTGTTTCATTACCTACTACTTTTTGACCTTGGGCTAGTAGCTACTTAATTTTACCCTGACTCAGTTTCCGATATAAAAGGGAGGTAATAATAATACCTTGTAGAGTTACTGTGATGATTAAATAAAATAATATATATCAAGTATTGCCATACATAATGCCTAGCATATCCTAGGGCTCAAATAAATGGTGGTTGTCAATAATTAGGTTTACAGAATGGATTACTTTCTACAGCATTTGTTAACTCTCCTGGGTTTCTTCCTTCCTGCTAGACTTTGCTTACATTCAGTCTTCTTTGCATGTGACTCTTCCTCTGCCTTCCATTTAAATATGTTTCTGTAGAACTTAGGCCTTCTTCTACGTTCTCTCCATTCCTTCTCTGTGCAATCTCATCACTCCAGTGGTTTTCATTAGTGTCTATATTCTGATGGTGCCAGTATCTCTATCTCTAGCCCACATAACTCTTTCTGAGCTTTTTGCCTGTACATCTAAATGCCTATTGCACATTTCCACTCAGAAGTCTAAAGGCACTTCAAAACTAACAGGTCCAAAACTAAACATGTCATTTTGTTAAAATGAGCTTTTCCTCCTCTTGTGTTTCCTCATTCAGTGAATGACTACCAATAGCACTTAGCTGCTCCAGGCCGAACGCTGAGTTATTTTCCACTGAGCACTCTCCTTTGCCTCACAGCAAATACATCACCAAGCTCCTGTGATTTCCTATCTAAAATAGCTTTAATTATCTTAATTTCTCTGCAGCCCCACTGTCACTACCCTAGTCTACACCCCTACCATCTTGTGTCCAGATTGCTATAGCATCCATCTAAACAGAATTCATCAAAACCATTTTGGAAACTGCCACGAGGTGTTTTTTTTTTAATACGAATTAAAAGATTTCATGAAATGGTATCATGTAGCAGCACCTACTTAAAATCCATCAATAGTTTCTTTGGGCTTCTACAATGAAAGATTTTACAGTCACGCATCACCTAGCCCCTTATGTGTCCAGCCATAGGGCTCAGCATCACCTAGCCCCAAATCCGCCCTTACACAATTAGCACTCTTCACTCCAGCCATCCTGAACTTCTCTCAACTTCTCTCACTTTCAGGTGTTTACATTCTTCTCACTGCAGGGGCACTGTTACTGCCACCCTTTCTTTACTCATCTAACTTCTTCATCACTCTTCAGGTCTCAGCTGATGGTCAAAATATTTTTAAAAAGCAAAATCTATTGTTCTAGTTCTTGAGTTCCATTGAGCACACTAACTGCCACGGTAATGATTAGTTGCACAAAATATGGTTTTAAGAATTTTTATATATTTTAATCTCAATGTAGTCAATGATCTCTATTATCCAAAATTCCAATATATACATATATAGTGGGGGTGCCAAAAATATATACACATTTTAAGAAATGTTAACACTTTGGTCAACGTTGCTCAAGCAGTAGCTCGCCATAATCAGAAGTGTCTGGATGATGATGGCAACCACTTTGCACACCTCTTGTAATTGCACAAGTTAAACGTGACTTGTATTCATCTTTTGTTATCGGTATATATTATTACAATTAATACAATTTCTCCTTTCTTAAAATGTGCATACATTTTTTGAATATATATATAATATATTATATAATCAAATTATATAATATATTATATATATTAAACTATATATAACCATTGTTTTTTGTATATATATATATATATATATATATATATATATATATATTATCAAATTCAGAGTTACCTGGCAAGTTAGACTTTGGAGAAAGAAGTACCAGGTGTGAAAGAGTGCATATAAAATTTGAAAGAGGAAATCCATGATGACATGTTTCAATACAACACATTCCACCACTTTGTGAAAATAAATGAGGCTGATGAACATTTTTAGTCTCCACCACAGTAAGAACTACAGAACACAGCTATTTCTGCAACAAATAAATTTTTTTAGGGGAATACCCCTAATGACTGAGTTTCCAACATCTAGTAGGTTCTTAATTATTATTCCCCCGAAACAACGACAAAAAGACTTTTAAATAATTTTTTTACCCCTGGAACATCTTAGATATGCTATATTCAGCAACTTCATTTCTTGCTGGTGATAAGAAATACATAGATCATTAGCCAGTTTATTTTTTGTTTAAATACACTTGAAAATCTACTGGCAAGAAACAATAATTAAAAGGAAGATTCCAACATTCTAACAACAATGTTAAAAACCTCACTTTCTTTTCTTTAGGTTTTGGAGCCCAAAGAAATTCTAGAACAAATGTTGTCTTTTGTTCCTAACCCTCCTGCACCTGATCCTGTAGGTTTACAGTCACTCTGCTTTTAGTCTTTAGCAGACAGGGAATAAAGCACAGCTCAACCAACTCGATTCCACACTGCCACCCCCAGATTCTCCACTCCTAAGGTCCTGGTAAATGAGGTTGTTAGTTGCTATGGATTGCGTTTTTGTCCCCAATTCCTCCCTCCTGACCCTTAACCTCCTCCTGCCACCTCCACTCACCACCCCCCCACACCCCCACCACACACACCCAGGAGGGATTCATGCCTTTGCCATGTGACTTCGCATTTCCTCACTCTAAAGGTAGAGTGTATTTCCCACCAAATTGATACTGGGTTTGGTCTGGCATCAGACATGATTTGCCCAACAGAATATGCACAAAGTGAGAGTATGCTAGTTCTAAGCTCGGCATTACGAGGCATTGCATGTTCCACTGCCCTCATATTTTGCTTCTATCATCCCCATGAGAAGAACAGGTTCCAAAGAAGAGGAGAGACACTTGAAATAACCTGCAACTTGGAGGCAAGCCCAGACTAGTTCAGCTAATCCATACACTTATGATTGAGAATAAAAGAATTGTTTCAAGCCACTGAGTTTTAGGATTTTTTATTATGCAGTATTACTGTGGAAAATGTTAATGGATAGAGTAGCCTACCAAAAATCTTAAGCTTCATTTTGTCTGTTTTCTAAAAATAAATCTTGGCAAACTCCCTTTTTTTTTTTCCTTCTGGGCTCCCCATACTTTAAGCCCATATTAGTTTTCCACAGCCAACACTCCTTCTGCCCAGTGTTAAAGGCCCCTGCTTCCCAAAGCGAAAGAGAACACAAGACTGCCAATAAGATAAAAGCCTCTTACAAGTCTGACAAACAGAAACCCTGGAAACATCCTTCCGTGGCTACTTACTGACCTTCAATAAAAGCCATGCTCTTCGAAAGGCATAAACTCTATGAAGAGGTAGGACACAATTTCTGATTTAGAGTACCATAAATCCTATGAAAAGGAAAACACAATGTGCTATGATCAACGGCAGGTTGTATTTATTTGTTATTCCTTTTAAATTGAAGTATTATAATATAGGCACTTATTATAAAATAAGGGACGATCATATTACACAGAGCTCGCATTCCTTTTTACTAATATCATATATTTTCGTGGCACATTCCAGTTCATAAAGCATTACCACTCCCATTGCTATATATGAAACCTTGAAGTTTTCCTACAAGGTAGGAAGAACAAATATTAATCGACACATTATACTCGTAAAGAAAATAAAAGTCAAATGACTTTTTAAAGTAGTAACAATAGATAACATTTATTGAGTTCTTATAGGTGCTCATCTCTTTGCTGAGCACTTCACAGAAATGATTCCATTTCATCATTATAACCCAAAGTAGAAAAATACCATTATTATTCCCATTTTTCAGATGAGGAAACTGAGCATATGTAACTAGCTGAGGTCACATTACTAGTGAATGTGGTAAGCAGGTTTTGTGTCATTCATACATTCACACACATTTATGTAATAAATATTTAATAAATTTTTACAACATGAAAAGTAATGAGATCCACAGCCTAGACCATTAACAGCAAAAATATACTTTTGCGCAACTTCCAAAGTGGTTCTCAAAACTGGTACCCTAAAGTATCAACTAGAATGTATACTGAAAAGACAATGATTCATTGAATCCTGGAAGAAACCAGGGATTTGTGCTTTTAGCAGCCTATAAATTATTTGGATGGCTGCAGCCAACTGAGACCACAGTGGCTCCCAAAGGTGTACCCTCTGATGGTGCTAGGAAAAGGAAAAATAAAGAAAATTAGTTTTCCCATGTTTATATAGAAAGGAAAAAAAAACTGTATTAAAATTGTAATAATATATACCAATAACAAAAGATGAATACAAGTCATGTGTATACATTTTTTGGCACCCCTGCTACCCACAAACACACACACACACACACACACACACACACACACACATTAGTTTTGCAAAAGAAAATGTGAGTGATCCTATATTAGTTACACATCAGGAGTAAAGTGGTTGATCAAAGAAATTCCTAAAACTTAGAATTGTTGGTGTGAGGCTAATTTCAGTAGCCATTCTTTAAGGAGATAACTAGAAATGAATACAGGAGGCTGATTCTATACCCTTCTCTAGGATTCTCATGGAGGGGCTGTTGTAAACAACAATACTGTCCTAAACTGAAATTTGCAGAATCACCACAAAAGCAAAAGTAAAGTTACTAGGAGTAGAACAATAATAAATGCCCCAGAACATAGAGAGTGTCAGAGATTCTCTCTCCTCCGAGTGGACATAGTAAATGGATAATAAGTGGAGAAAATAATAATAAATGTAGAGTGGAACAGGTGATTCTATCCCAGTAAAATTAGGCAGATTACAAAACTGTAACTATTAACTTTAAGAAGTTAAGCATATGTAGAGAATGATTCATTTTAAATGTGTCATTTAAAATTCAAGAATTATTAATCATCTGTTGTTTTAACCATTTAGCATAATACCTAGTATATGAACTCTCCCCCATACAATAGCCAGAAAGGAATTTTCTTAGAACTTATCGCTAGAACAGTGACCCAGGCATTTTAGTCCCAGAATTATATTTGATGGGTGAATGAATGAAAGAATCCCCTAAGCAATGGCAATTCTACCAGGGGTACTCACTCGTCTTCTGTCTTACCACTTAGTTAGAAAGGAAGTAACTTGGAAATAGAGTGGGAAGAAAATGATTTGCATGGCTTAAAGGTTTTTCTTTTTCTTAAATGAACCACAAACTTTGACCACACTACCTCTACTTTAATGTGTATGGAAGCCACTGATTGCTTGCATGAAGTAAAGAAGCTGTGAATTTCCCCTGCAAGTGCTGATCGCCTGTGTGCGCACACGCGTATGCGCCTGCGCCTGCGTTGGGCAGGTGTCCCTTGTAATAAAATGTATTTCAAAAATAAAAACAAATGTGCATACATTTCTGAATACATTACTCGCTTAAACTTATGTATCATAATATTTAATATGCTACGAGTTAAAAAGCCAACATGTTAAAATAGCACAAAGGTACGTCTAGGCTAGTTACAGTTGAGTGGCACTTACTGTGGATTCACTCACTGCAAACCGTCCTTGATATGCTGTCTGTCTCTTCCTGGTAAATGGCAGTGAAGGTCAGTGAATCTAATTTGACAATAATGAGTCTGCTCTGCAACGTGTTATAATATTGGGCCTTCACTTATTTTTTTAAAGGTATCACCCAATCAAAAAGCCTGTTCAATGACACCAGGGAAACCCCAGGGGACCTGAGGAGAGTCAAAGAACAGTACTCTCTTATTTTTCTTTTCTAATAATGAAGACAGCAGAGGTTATGAACACGTTCAATATGCATTAACACAAAACAAAGTGTGAAAGGAATGTTTTAATTAATAACAATGATCTTCCGCAGCATTGTTATGCAAGCCAGGTCTCTGGGCATGAAGGAGAAACTTGACACTTGTGATCCTTTGTGGACAGCGAGATTTTGAGCAAAGTTAATGGAAACTCAGCGGATGAATGGTGCCGCAATTCAAATGTAATGTAAAATTACTGAAACGATTTCAATGTCACAGGACTACACTGCATTACATTTATGATTATTACTCCTTGCTATGCCTCAGTGATATTTTGTTAGATATTTGAAAGTTTTCTTTAAAAAAGTCATATCTTTCAGAGAAAAATGATGATGCAATAGTAATTCATTATTATGTCTAAAATAATTTCTGTATATAATATATTCTATACATATCCTAAATATTCTATATATTAGGTTGGTGCAAGAGTAACTGCGGTGTTTGCAATTATTTTTAACCTCTTGAACCGCAATTATTTTTGCACCAACCTAATATATATACAATTTCTGTATATAAAATTATAATGTATTATGATAATTTAATATTAACATAATAATAACATAAATAACAATAACTATTATAGAAAAGATACACAAGCTGGAATATTGACAAAGCGTAATGACCGCACCCCACCCAAATGTCTTTGCAAATCTTGTTCTATATACTAAGCTTTTATTCCTCAAAGGATTATTCTGGAACCTGAAATGCGAGAATCACATTGAGTACATGTACATGTTTAAAATATATATTTTGGGGCCCCACCCTAAATCTTTGAGTCAGCATGGCCTGGGAAAGGGCCCATAAACCTATTTTAACAATTCCCCAGATAACTCTCATGTATGCTATTTGACAAGCATGGTCCTACACTAGAAGTTCTTAAATTGATGGACACAGAATTCAGGGGTTCATAAACCTGGGATGGGGAAAAAAATATGCTTCTAAATTTTCACTGACTCTAAATGCAATTTAGCATCCTCTTCGATTATGAAAGTAGCCAGTAAATCATTGTAGTTTTAAAGTATCTGTGAGTGTTGCTAATAGAAATAAGATATATATTTCCTATTATATTACAGATTTTTTAGATATTTCAAAATACTGTAGACACTAATCACTACTTTGAAATCCTGTTAGATACTAGAGCTCTTAATTTATGAATTATAAAATGAGCACATATATTATAATATCAGAAATTTTTGAATTATATTTTGATACCTGCATTTTAATCTAACTGGTTTCCTTTATAATTCTATATATTTTATTTGAAATGTTTAAAACCACATTTCTGAATGGGGCCCACAGGCTTCACAAGACTAGCATAAATGCTCATGATACACCCAAAGGTCAAGAACCCCCATCCTACTTCTCCTGGACCTTGTATTTATGTAAGGAAGGCAGAAAGGGTGGAGAGAGCCACGTGTAAGCTGTGTTACTGACAGAAACAAACCCTTCCTCACAATTCCTCTAAATGGACATAGATAACAGAGAACAAAGGAAAGTGGCTTATAAAATTGTAACGTGCTTAAGAGAAAAGGACAGAAAGCAAAGGAAAGCAGGAACACATCAGTCTGAATAGATTATTGGCTGAGTTCATCAGCAGGGGAGCTGATTTTGATCAGTTCTGCTATGATTAGTGTCACAACAGTCAAGTGTAATTTCTGTATAAATAGAAATGGTGGATAGAAAAATAATTCAGTCCATCCCTCTAAATTGTCTCAGTCAGCTTACATCAAAACTGTCAGCCCAGTGGCGGGGATAGGCACACACATACCCAACCGAGCCTATAATTGTTTTCAGTATGCAAATATTTCAAACTACTGAATATTATTGTCAACATAAGACCAAAGAAAAATCAGTGTTGATTGTGCAGCTTACCTAATTGTGAAAACAGCATTTGTTTATTTTTCATTGTCTTCTTTGGTAAAAGTAAGCAAATAAGTTTTTGTATTTTATCACTTTCACTAGTAGAATATTTTCGTCTCTCGATATGCTTCTCTTTTAATTCCTTAGCTTAATGAGTGATGCCTCCTTCCAATCAGTCATCCAAGACAGAGAACCTCAAGACATTCTTTCCCTCCTTCACTAAATAGACTTAAGGGACTTAGTGAAGTCTTATTAATCCTGTCTCCTTAATATCCCTGAAAATAATACACTTCCTTGAGGCCCACCCTTATTAGGTTAATTCAGACCATCATTATTTTAGCTAGAATTACAGGAATGGACTCCTCACTGGTCTCCTTGGCTTTAATCCTGCTTGTCACCAGTCTTTCCTCTGTATGTTCTTCAGAATAAAGTTTATAAAATGCAAGTCTTGATGTCATTTTCCTGCAAAGACAGACATGGAATCCCACTGCTCTCAGGGTGTTCACTATACTTGCTAAGAGCACACATCAAGTCCTTCATGATCTGATCTCAGGCTCACATGTGTGTAGCCTTAGCACTTCCCACTCACACGGTAGACCTGGGACATTAATGTAGGGGAAAACAACATGCCAGGATGACAGAATTCTTTGTTCATATAATAATACAGATTATGTTTGTTCCTAATGATGACTCTGCATGATAAATGCATTGTTGGTAAATTGTTGTCAATATAAGTGCTTTTCAGGAGGCAGAGAAGAGGAATGCATCTTGGGAAGCCTGACATCTAATATGGTTGGAGCCAATTCTGTCATTTACGATTGTCAGTTATTCAGGAAATTAAGCATTCTCTGATAATTTTACATAAGAGAGTTCGACACACACTTAAGGTGCTATATCTAGTCAGGAGACACTGGCTCTATACCAATTGCCTATGTGTCTTTGCACAAGTCATTTTTACTGGAACTGAAGTTTCTCATACATGAAATACATGTAAGAAATTCATGTCTATCTTTACAATTCCAAGTCCATTCAGCTGTTTAACCAATATATCCACAAACTCTTTGCTACTTCTGCCTTTACAATCTGTAGCTTAATCCCCCTTCATTTGAGGGTGGGCTGGAATGAGTGACACACGTCTAACAAACAGAATATGGTAGAAATAATTATATGTCACTTCTGAGGTTAGAATGTTAAAAGACAGAGATATTAGGCTCCCATTTTGGTTGCACTCTTGCTCTCACTCTCTCAGACCACTCTGGGGGAAGCAAGCTGCCTGGCGATGAAGACACTCAGGTAGGCTATGGATATGTCTAAGTAGTAAAAATAGAAGGTCTGCCAACAATGTAAGTGAACTTCAAAGTACATTCTCCAGCCCTAGTCAAGCATGGAGGTGACCACAGCCCAAGCCAATAGTTTGACTGCAACCTCCAGAGAGATACTGAATTAGAAAACTGCTAACCATTCTTCTAATCTGATCCTCAGAATTTGTGACATAACAAGTATTTGCAGTGTTAAGGTGTTATATCTTGGATATTATTATTATTTTATTATCTCTTTAGTTCAGAAATAGATAACTAAGTGAGTCCTGCAACTAACGGCACATGGAAGAAGCCACCTCAAGACTGATAAGAGGCGTGGAAACTTGCAACTGTCTAGTCCCACACCCACATGTGACCATTGAAAATTTGGAGGGATATCTCCGGTGCAGAGGTGCCCCCTGAGGAGCAAGGGGTCCCAACCCCACACCCAGCTCCTCAGCACAGGTTCCAGTGCCAGGGAGAGAAGTCCCCGTAACTTCTGGCCTTGAAAGTGAGCAAAGTCATGGCTGGGTTAGACAGGAGGTAGTTAGACAGCTAACACCCTCCATCCTTCCCTGGTGATTCCGAGACACAACGCCCCCCCCCCCACCCCCCAGTCAACCAACTTCCAGGCACACCAAGGCACTTACAAACAGTTTGTCTTGGCTCATGCTATGAACTTTACTAAAATATCTCAAAGGTTCACAAATGCCTGAAAAGCAGTATTAGGCTTTAGCATGTCCCGTACCTCTGGCTGAACAGCCCTAAGCCCAGAACTAGCAAGAGCGGCCTTGGTTTGTGGCTTGGCCTCTTGAGGAACCTCCAAGCCCAGCGTGGGTGGCAACCATCTGTGGATTGCTTTCTGACTCATGCCAGGTGGCCTCAGGCAGGGCACAGGCTGTGGCTAAACTTGGCTTATGATGGGGCCTCTCGAAGGAGAGTTCAGGGCTGGCACACCCAGTGGCCAGCTTCAGACAGACCCAGAGTACTACCCAGCTGCCTCTGCTGACAACACACTCAAAGGGCAGAGTGGGCAGGCACCAGAGCCCTCCTAAAGCAAATCCTGCTCCTTATGGTCAACCCCCGCACAATTGCTCCTCCACTACAGTCACAGCCAGTCCTCACAACCAATTAGCCCAAGAGTCAATCCCTTCCACTAACATGCAACCCCAACCAAGGCTCAACAACAATAGGAGGGCACACACAACCCGCACAAGGTACATACCTGGAGCACTCAGCTCAAATGACCAGGAAGACCACACCAATGGGCCCCTACTACAGGTCTCTTACTACATTAGGCCACTCTACTAAGACCCAGAGACATAGCAGCTCTACCTAATACAGAGAAACAAACACAGGGAGGCAGCCAAAACCAGGAGACAAAGAAATATGTCCCAAATAAAATAACAGAACACAGCTCCATAAACAGAACTAAACAAAATGGAGACAAGAGATCTATTGGACACAGAGTTCAAAACACTGATTATAAGAACGCTCAGTAATCTCATGGAGAATGTCACCAATGAGACAGTAAACATAAAAATGGAGCTAGAAAACATAGAAAAGAACCAGTCAGAAATAAATGCAATAACTGAAATAAATAATACTTTAGAGGCAATCAACAGTAGATTATATGAAGCAGAGGATCGAATCAGCAATTTAGAAAGTGGCAGAAAACACCCAATCAGAACAGCAAAAAGAAAAAAGAATCTAATTAAATGAGGACAGTTTAATGCGACTCTGGGACAACATCAAGCATACCAACATAGGCTACATAGGTGTACAGAAGGAAAAGAGAGACAGCAAGGAATTGAGAACCTTTGAGAAAATAATGACTGAAATCTTCCGTCACCTGGTAAAGAATATATACAAGGTTAGGAAGTATAGAGAGTCCTAAACAAGATGACCCCAAAGAAGCCCACACCAAGATACATAATTAAAGTGCCAAAAATTAAAGACAAAGAAAGAATTTTAAAAGAAGCAAGAGAAAAGCACGAAGTTATCTACAAGGGAGCTCCCATTAGACTATCAGTTAATTTCTCAACAGAAACTTGGCAGACCAGAATGGATTAGCAAGAAATGTTCAAAGTGATGAAAACAAGCACTTACAACCAAAATTACTCTATCCAGCAAAGCTATCATTTGGAATTGAAGGACAGATAAAAACCGTGTTTCCCTGAAAAATAAGACGTAGGAAGACAGTCAGCTCTAACGTGTCTTTTAGAGCAAAACATAATAAAACCCAGTCTTATTTTAGTATAAGACGAGGTATAACATAATATAATATAATATAACATAACATAACATAATATAATATAATATAATACCGGGTTTTATATTAATGTTTGCTCCAAAAGACACATTAGAGCTGATTGTCCAGCTAGGTCTTATTTTCAGGGAAACACGGAAGCTTCCCAGAGGAGAAAAAGCTGAAGAAGTGCATTACCACCAAAAGAGTATTACAAGGAAGGATAGAGGGACTTCTTTATGAAATAAATAAATAAATAAATAAATAAAAAGAATAATATAATGGCATAATGAAATATATATATATATATATATATATACATATATATATATGTATATATATATATATATATATATATATCAGCAATTACTTTAAATGTAAATGGATTAAATGCTCCAACCAAAAGATAGGGTAGCTGAATGAATACAAAAACAAGATCTTGACATTTGTTGCCTACGCCTACAAGAGACTCACTTCAGATTGAAAGACACACAGACTGAAAGTAAAGGGATCATGAAAATCGAAACAAACAAAAAAAGCTGAGGTAGCAATACTTATATCAGACAAAATAGACTTTAAAACAAATGTTATAACAAGAGACAAAGAAGGACCTTATAATCCCATTTCTGGATATTTATCTGAGGAAACCCAAAACTCTCCTTCAAGGGGACATGAGTATCCTTATGTTCATCACAGCGTTGTTTAGAATGACCAAGATGTGGAAGCATCCTGGGTGTCCATGGATGGATGAATGGATAAAGAGTAGGAGATACATACATACATATATGATATATATAGGTGATAGATATATATGTGATATATACATATATGTGTGTGTGATTGATATTTATATATTATGTATATATACATATATAAATCACACACACACATATATATATATCTGTCACCTATATGTCATACATATGTATAGATCTCATACTACTTATCCATTCATTCATATATAATGGAATATTGCTTGGCCGCAGAAGGGAATGGTTTCTTGCCATCTGTGGAGCCATGGATGGACCTGGAAGATATGGTGCTGCGTGCAGTATGTCAGACAGAGAAAGACATATACAATGTGATTTCACCTATATGTGGAATCGAAGTAAACAAACAAGAGCAGCCGGTTGCTCAGTTGTTAGAGCACAGTGCTCATAACATCAAGGTTGCTGGTTCAATTCCCACATGGGCCAGTGAGCTGCACCCTCCACAACTAGATTGAAGAAAACGACTTGACTTGGAGGTAATGGGTCCTGGAATGACACACTGTTCCCCAATATTCCCCAATAAAAATAAACAAACAAACAAACAAAACAAAAACAAACTCATAGACACAGAGAACATTTTAATGGTTGCCAATAGGGAGCAAGCTTGGGGAGGTGAAAAAGGGGAAGGGATTAAGAAGTACAAATTGGTAGGTAAACAATAGTCATGGGGATGTAAAGTAAAGCATAGAGGAATATTGTCAATGACAAGGTAGTAACTATGCATAGTGCCAGGTGGGTACCTGATTAGTCAGGGGAGATCACTTCTTTAGCTATATAAATGTTGAATAACTATGATATACATCTGAAACTAATATAATGTATGTTAGCTATATTTTAAAAGTAAATAAACTAAAATAGTAAATAAAATAAATAATACAAACAAAAATTGTATACATCATGTAATTCTATGACATCATTATCTTTCAAGTATTTCTTTATTTTTGACCCCCACATTTTTCCTAATTTCTAAAATGGCAAATTAATGGCTGAAGTAGATCTTCTTAACTGAAAGTACTGAGACAGATTACAGATTTTACATTTGCACAATGCAGATTTACATATGTATTACTTATACTCTTAAAAGGATGGATTAGAGTTAATATATTTTCAATGGAAAGGAACTCATCTAAATGCCAGCCAAGTTGCATAATGTGGACCCCATGCTGTGGGATTTGCTGCTTTTTCAAGTTGTATATGACAGGCTACTTGCAATTATAGAAATGAATTGTTTTCTATCATCCTCACCAGTGCATTAATGAAAGGCTACACAATTAAAGAAAAGATCATGAGGAAGGCAAGGCAACATGCTCAAACAAGTAGAAATTAAAATCATTTTACTAGCAATATTTTCCAATCCAGTAATTGCTAAAACTGCTCTGAAATGCTGTGTACATCCATATTCAATGATCTAACCATACTCAGAGCCAAACTTGACATTAAAGATGCAATGATTGTCTAATATACTTTTCCTAATCACTCTGTCTAAATCTGGCAAACTGAAAATTTACAAAATAATTTACAAAATAATAAATTTTGTAAATTTTATATTTTTGTAAATTTTTGTGAATTTAATATTTTTTTGTAAATTTTTACAAAAAATTTACAAAATAATAAAAAAAGAAAGATATTATTTTTAGAGTTACTCCATGTCCAAACTTTAATTTGGACTCCTTTCACAGTAGGCTTCCCAAACACAAAGTCATGTTCGTGTTAAGCCCAAATACTTTGTCTTCATACTTCTCCATCTCCTTCTCTCACTAATCATCCTTTTTCTCTAGCTGAACCCCTACCCTAGATTTTAGCATTACCCTTTCCTCAGCAGGGTGGATATTTCTTAAGTTCTTTAGGTTCAACTTATTCAAATGAGACAAGACCAGTTAGTGTCACTCCAAGCAAAGGAACTCTGGGTTGTGAGTTTCAGGCTCATCCTATGTTTTCAGGAGACTATGTGATAGCTATAAACTCAGAGAGGGAGCAGTGCGAAAGATCAATGTGGCCAACTTCTATTCAACAACAACAACAACAATAATAATAATAAAATGATTCATAATCTAGTGACTCATAAGTATGCGCCTCTCCCACTCACTCTTCTTATCCCCCAGTAAAGAGGATATAATCTTCATCCACATGAGTCCCCTATAATCAAATGAAACATTTTTAATCTGTATTTATCACACACACACACAAGAGCCTTATAAATATATAAGGACGTAAATGAAAAATTGAAAAACAAAATCACTTTTCTATGTCCTTTTAGCGTCTAAAGCCACATTTTTGTTACAGTATAATCACGGTGGGGTTTATACTACAGCATTCTATATTTTCCCCTTAAGGGAAGAAGATATGTACCAAATCCTAAACTCCATTGGAAATTTGCAGGTCTAGGTTTAAGGGCTTTTCTTTCTTTATAGAATTGAAGAGAGTCTTCATGAATTTTCTTAATGTAATTACTTCACTATATCCTCCTTAGGCCTCAGACATTCTAACATCCTGATGACCTCTTCTTAAATGATCCCTCAACCTTCATGATACATCAACACAAACCTAGCCCTAGCTCTGAGTAGGTTGAAAAGGGGGAAACACTTGATTTCAAAAGCAAGTACTACAGTGTGTATACCTGAAAATATAAACCAAAAAGATAGGTTAATTAAATTCCAAAGAATCAACAGAAAATGCTAACAAAGCCAAGAGTAAAATAAAATTAGAAAGATAAAAAATATGCATTACAAAAGAGTAAAATGTTTAATATCACATAATTATTCACACATATGTCATATCCAAAAGATTGTAATAACAGAGCTTCAGTGTTAAAAGATTGAAGACTGCTTAAAATAGTAACCAAAATAATAACTCAAAATGTCTTAAATCTTCACATGCAAGATAACTAAGATCATATCAAAATATTTCTGTAGTCTCCTTCACTCATCTATCTTTATATTTAATACTCACTGAGTATAAATGGGTAGTTTGATTATATTTTCCCTATTAATACTCCCCCATTAAACCTCACATGATTAACTTTACTAGAAATTACTACCACACCGATTAACCTGAATTTTCAATTATCTTTGTCTCTAGATGGAAGTGGCTACCTTGTGAAATGCCATCAGGATAATTCCTTCCTCTATATGCATAATGCCCCCTTTTCTCCTACAGTTTGATAAATATATTAATGATTAAAAAAATAATATTAGAAAAAGACTTATGCCAAATTCTAATCTCTTTTGTATTAGGAATTTGTGTCTGAAGTTGAGCATTTCTACCCCCAAGGTTCCATGTTATTCGAAATTTTACAGTTCGAATAGAAGATCACCTCCCTAACCTTTTTTTCATCAACTACCTTTTCTATAAGAAGGGAAAATCTTATGTATTTAAAGTAAATTTTGAATGAAAAGATATGAAAGTGCTTATTATTAATCTAGCACCAGTTCTCTAGGTCTTTGAGTTATATGACCATAAATAATTTAGGAATGCAAAATACAAGAGCTAAATCAACACTGAATAGTGGAATTAGTTGGAAAAATATTCTGCTATGAATATGGCCTCATTTCTATAGTAACTTATATATGACCTATAAATTTCTCATTAGTTTACATTTCTAATTTCTGTCATTGCATAAATAACAATACCAAATGTTATTTGGTGAAAATAATGAGCAACTAGAACTCTCCTACAGTGTTTGTGGAAACATGCAATAGTACAATCACTTTGGGGAGAAAAAAGCCTGGACATTTCATATAAAACCAAACATTACATCTGCTCTATGAGCCAGCAATTTTACTCCTAGGTATTTACCAAGGAAATAAAAGTCTATGTACATGAAAAGACTGTAAGGAATATTTATTCCTTATTCACAAGAACCCAGGTTATGAAAGGGAAAATCGATAAATGAATTATAGTATATTCATACAATGGAATACTACTCAGCAATGAAACAAATCAAATTATTATTGCATGCAGTAACATGAATGAATTTTTAAAACATAATCCTGATCAAAAGCCTTACACAAGAGTATACAGTGTATGATTTAAATTCAAATGAAATTCTAGAAGACGCAAAACTAATCTGTTGTGGAAAGAAATAAGAACAGTGTTTATCTCTGGAGGGGGGAGGTGGGTACACCGGGAAAGGGCATGAAGGAACTTTTTGGAGTGATGGTCTTAAAAAGGGTTTGCATTACACAAGTGCATGTATTTGACAAAACACAGTGAATGTACACTTAAGATCTGTATAATTCATTGAATATAAATTTGCATCAATAGAGAAATACTGCAGGCAAATACTGAACTCTATTTAATAGTATGCATGCTGACATACTTAGGCAGCAGTGTGCTGATTTCTGCAATTCATTTTGAAATTCAATAGATAGAATGCGATAATGCAAGTATACTAAAGTGTTAATGATAAAACCTAGGTGGTTTGTACACATATTATTTCAATTTTTTTCTTTTTTGATAATTTTCATAATATTACAGAAAAAAACAAAGCTATTTATCTTCTAATCATACAAATTAATGAATTAATACTTTTATATTAAGTTTATCTAATTTTATAGTAATAACACTATAGCTCTTTGGTCTTCCCTTTGGGTTTCTCAAGAGATTTCTGTTGTTTTGTTGAATAAACAAAGTCTGTATATATTTTGTTTGTGAGTGTGTGTGCGTGCATTATTATTTAATTAACTTAAACAACCAACTATTAATAACTATAGGTTCTTATCGAGAAACCTGATTTTTTTGAGTTTGTTGTTGTTGTTTTACATTTTCTAAGACAAAGAACTCTAAAGAAAGCACAAGGAAAATAAAAGACCACTTTGAGTAACTAATGTTATATAACACATTATGGCAGACACTGTCCAATTCCTACCCAACATTCTTTACTCTGGTCATGTTCCTTCACCTCCCCCGCATTTTCCCACTAAAAGAATCTTTATTTGATCAGATAATCAGTTGGGAATAAGAGGAAGGGGGCCCTATGTGTAAAGTAAGCAGGGCAGGATCTTTTCCTTATTTACAATTTTGATATTTAGTTAATCATAAAGCTTTTGCATCATTTTTAATTATTGCTTCAAAATACCATTTATATTGCTTCCTGAGTTTTTTTTAACCCCCATAAATTCTGTATCAGATGTGAACGCCTCACTAATTTCACTCTAATCCCAGCCCTGCATACAATAAAAAACAAACAAACAAAAAACTGTATGTAGAGACGGTAAATTATTTTCTATGCCATCTTGTTACAAACAGTGACTGGTCTCAGCTGGTCAGAGCAGTGCCAGAGCAGAGCCATTCCTTCCCACAACGAGGTAGAAAGAGTGGACTGATCATTATTGCCCTTCCTTCCTGTCCTTCTTCCGTCCTTCCATTCCTGGCCTTCCTTTCCTTCCTGAAGGAAGGCCGAAGGCATGAAGGGCAGGGACTGAAGTCCTGCATGCTTTCCCTTCCTCGACGGTAATTCATCCTTCCTTCCTTCCTTCCTTCCTTCCTTCCTTCCTTCCTTCCTTCCTTCCTTCCTTCCTTCCTTCCTTCCTTCCTTCCTTCCTTCCTTCCTTCCTTCCTTCCTTCCTTCCTTCCTTCCTTCCTTCCTTCCTTCCTTCCTTCTTCCTTCCTTCCTTTCTTCTTTCTCTCCTCTCTCTCTCTCTCTCTCTCTCTCTCTCTCTCTCTCTCTCTCTCTCTCTCTCTCTCTCTGTCTCTCTCTGTCTCTCTCTCTCTCTCTCTCTCTCCTCTTTCTCTCTCTCTCTCTGTCTCTCTGTCTCTCTCTCTGTCTCTCTCTGTCTCTCTCTCTCTCTCTCTTCTTTTTCTTTTCTTTTTTTATTTTCTCTTACTTTTTTCCTGATAAAATGTCACAGAATTGGCTGGCTCATCCTTAAACTACTTTTCATTATTCCTGAGTCTTCACACCACCAATCTGAAAATCAATATTGAGTGTGTAACAATTGCTCAAACACAAGGAGAAAGCCAGTAAACTAAGGATAGAGGAACAAAAATATTATAAGGAAATGTCCCAAAGTCCTTTATGAGCAACTGCACCAGCCCTGTACTGCATACCTTTAAACTGCTATTTAGTGAAAAATACAAACTGTTTTTGGTTTAAACTTATGATTGGGTTTTCCATTCCTTAAAGACAAATGTGATCCTAATTAATACACACAAATAAACTAATTCTCAATTATTTTAAACCAATTTTTGTCGATCATATGTTAATCTATGTTTTAATTATAAATTGTGTTTGCAAAATGGATATTATTTCATGACAATGTATCTTTTTCTAATATAAATTCATTATTTCCCTTCTTGGTTACACATGTCTTATTTACAATTTAAGACATTGTTCTCTGATAAGATCACTCTCACCTTCTTAGCCCCAAATTTTGTTGAGTCCTTCCAACAATTTGATTTGGTTCTTAAACATTGACTGAGCCACTCTCTTGGGCACTAAATTAAACATTTTAAAGAAAACAGACATAGTGTCTGCCCTTTGGCATCTTATAGATCAAATCAGATGACTCTTTGATATTAAACCCAAAGCTATAATATACGGGATCTTACTTTAGCATTCTGGAAATTCTTGAGGGCACTCTTATCCTTACAGAAGTAGATGGTAGCACCTCAAACTAATGTGGCTAGAAATGCGGTTGGCTGACTGTGGGTAAAAAGAATACAATAAACTTCTATCTTATTAGTACTTTGCATTTGCAAAATACTTCCATATAGATCGTCTCATTTTTCTTTTTAAATCTCCGCTGTTGGAACAACTTCGTAAAAATCAAAGCTTTAAGATTATTTCTACCTAAGCATCAGCCACTTAGTCTGTTTTCTTGTATATAAACGAAATCCTGCTTTTCTGCATTCTCAAAATCCTGTGGGATGCACTGAAATACTTTTAGGCATGACTCTTTCAAGAAAATAGAAAAAAAGAATTATTTCTCTTACAGATTTAAATATGTGTAATATGCAATATGTTATATAAAATGCACAACACTTTATTTTTCATTAGCATATTTCTTCTGGCATGGCATCTCTTTTTCCTCAATGATGCTTATTTATTATGCATTGAGAAATGTTAAGCATGCATTATATGTACACATTCATTGTTTCAATAGGAAGTTTCTAATGCAAGGTATCATGCTAAGAGCCATGGGACAGAAACACATGCATTTCATCATTTCAGATTCTTGATCTTAAAATGTGGTAGGAAAAATTGGGTATGTAGGCAAATCAGGATGCAAATGACATCTGGAAGGACAGTAAATGTAAGATGAGAAGTATTATCAGAGAAGGCTTGAGGTATGACATAACATATGAACCAGGTTTGAAAGGATGGCCAGGACTTCAAGAAGAGTGAAGAAGAAGAAATGACATTCCAAGAAAAAAAAAGGAAAAAAAAAAACTGCAAAGTATAGAAATGGTGAAGTCGACCTGTACTGTTAATGAGGCCATGTCAGAAGGAGAGTCTTTGTAAAGACTGGTAGAGTTGAGGTTAGATTTACTGTAAAGTAACCTATACGTCAGACTGAGGATGTTGTATTTTAGTCAAATGAAAGTAACTAAAGGTTTTAGATCTTAATTACAGTTGTATTTGAAAAAAAATAAGATATTATTTCACTTATAAGATATGTAAAAGATTGAAAACTTGATAACATTCAGTGAGGAAACAGGTACACTCATTCATACTTGGAGAATATGCTAATCATTGATTCTATTTTGGAAGGAAATCTGTCAGCATCTACGAGATTTTAAATCATATGTTCTTTGACTCGGCATTTCCAATTTTTGGAACTTATTCTATAGAAATAATAGCATGACTACAAAAAGATATATGTACAAAAATGTTGACTTTGATAAAGATGTATTTAGCAAAAATGAAAACTTGTCTATCCACCAATAGAAAATTCAATTCATAAATTATGTTATGTCCATATAATAATATTCAGTTATTTAAAAAATAGGTCGATAATTATGAATACACAAGTCAAGATATATTATTATGTAGAAAAAGCCAGTTGCAGAATTGTATGTGTAGTATGGATTCATTTGTGAAAAATTAAAAAAGAAAAAGAGAAAACAAAAGTTCATCTCTCTATGTATATATGCATGTATGTATGTATACGTTAGTTATGCATATGTATACGTATACATATACACAATTAACATATATTTCCTTTAAAAAATAATTGAGATCTTATTATATACCAGACATGGTTCTGTATGATAGTGAAACCACAGATAGCAAAACAAACCAATCCTTGTGTTTATGGAATTTATATTCTAGACGGGAAAGTAAATAAATAACAGGATTATTACAAATTAGAATTAATCACAATGATAGTTTGAGAATAGGAAAGGGAGATAATTAACACTATGTTAAATAAGTGTAGAGGTAGACTACTCTGAAAAAGGTAACATTTAGCAGAGACCAGAATGAAGTAAGCCCAGAGCTAGGAGAATATCTTTGGGTAGATTGCCCCAAAGTGAGGGAATAGTAAGTGCAAAGGCTATCTAGGAACAAAGAAAGGTAAGGTCAGCGCAAAGGGATGGTAAACCAAGGGCAAGGTGATAGGCCATCACAGTAGGTTATTGCCAAAACATGTACACTGATTGTGGCTACAGCTGCTTAAAACGATAGGAAATATCTTGTATCTAACAATGGCTACTGTTTAACAGGCTTCCATTCAATGTACACACACAAAAGTACCTTTCCTTAGTGTCAGAAAATGAATCTATAAACCATTTAACCTCTAGTAGAGTGTTGATTATATTTTGATTGACATAAAGGCAAACCATAAGAAGAGATTCAGAGCTTCCTGGGGTTGGTTGAAAGGGTGGGAGGGGGCAGAGGGAGAGAACAGTGCCAGTGCACGTGGACAAGTCCGTTTGAAATCTCTTCCAGAGAGCCAAGGAGATAAAAGAAAAGGACTACAAAGTGTTGAGCCAGTAACGTAAAGGTTAAATATGAGCTCCTACTGCCATGATTTATCCACTGAAACAGCTGGGAAACTTCCGAAGTAGTTCATATATCACAGGAGTAGAGGAAGTGTGACTGTATAAACACACCTCAGGCTGCTACTGTTCCCATTAACTGTCTGTCTCAGTAAAGGTCTGCCATTAGACAGATTCCTGCTGTAGCTGAACTGATAGAAGACTGCAGGTACAGATAAAAATTAGAGGGAGGCGTGTATGTCAAGAACACTCATGAGAAATTTTTCAGAGGAAAGGAGGAAAAGGAGTTATACGATATGATTGTTGTAAAATCCGACATTTTTGGATTGTCATACTGTTCACACATACTATTTTGCTGCCTAACGCTATATCCATGGCTTTAGTAAATTATGGAAGATGCGTATTATTAAATGTGTGCAGTCTCTAGTTTCTATAATATATCTGATGAGTGTTTTGAGACATTTCCTCAACTTTTTCTTGTAATTAATAGTCATGAGGACTGCTGTATACAAATTAAAACAAATAAATACAGATTTAAAAAAAGGATCAAACTTCCAAGGTCCACCTTTATATAAAACAGCATCTATCGACCAACTTTCACTTGCACTTACTTTTATTTGAGAAAACAAAAGCATGGCACCTTCCAAAGCCTAATGATATTTAGGGAACTCTTGTCTCTTGTAAGCAATCCCTCTTCGAAGATCCACGCTAGCCATTCTATTTGATGAAAGTAGGATCACAAGTCCACATTTATGGGCACATCCTTGCTTGCACAGGGACTATTTTATCTTCTAAAGCCATGTTTTCCTATGAGTCCTTTCCAAATACTGTCTTGAATATACTTTGGTCGCAAGCACCAGCTGGGGAAACGCGACATCACAGACAATTTTACAGACTTCATTCAAACCCCTTGCTCTCTGTACTGTTGATGACCAATTCCTCCCTGAAAATCTACTTCCTTTTTTCATAGAGAAAATGCTCTCTTTGTTCTCTTCACATCTCTTTTTGTCTCTCTCTCTCTGTTTTTTTTCCTCAGTCTTGTTTCCTGGATGATCTTTCTTGCCCCTTCAATGTCACTATTCCACAGGGTCTTGTCTTAAATTCCCTTCTCTGTTCCTCCCCCCTGGGTGATCTTATCCAGTTCTGGGCTTCAATCTGTTTTCCAGGGACTCCAAGTCTTTAGCTCTAAGGCTCGTATCCAACCTCCAGAATATAATCTTACCCCAAACCAAATTCATTCTGTATCCCCTGCTTCAGTCTGTTCTTTCTCCTATATTTTTCCGTTTGATTAACAAACTCTGTTACATCTTTGAATGGCCACCTTACAGTGATCACTTTTATCTGCTTCCATACTAATGTCACACTCTTCCCACTCCTGCCACACCTCCTTCTAACTTCACACTAAGCTCTTTCAATTCTACAACTCAAAGGCTCTTTAAACACATCTCTTCCTCTCTCTTCTGACCACTTTGCTCCTAAATCACGATCTTCTTTCTCTTTTATATCCAGTGCACTGGTGTCCCTTTTTTCGTATGTTTCTATCATCTATTCTGTATATTTGGATCATATCATCATAGGCGGGGACACCTAATTCCCCGACTTCATGTTTCCACGTAGAGGCCTCTAACAAGAGTTAAATTCTTCCCAGATATGATGGAGTAATTTATTGATGGGGAATTTGGAAGGAAAAAAGTAAGAAAATTTGTATTGGCCTCTTTATCTGTCTCTCTGGAGTTGCCTTTTCTTCAATATTTGAAATTTCTCCATGAAGTATTTGAAGTTTATTTCTAAAGGAAGCCTGATCTTTTGGTAGGGGAATAAGACCAATTCTGAGACTAGGTGTTAGATAGCCAGTGTGTCCACATATTTAATCCAGTAATGATTTGGATATCCCCCCTGAGTATATCTTTCATTTGGTTCTGAACTTGGGTGGGGGAAAAGGATATTATAAAAAAGAAACCCTACGTTTCCACCATCACTTTTATTGAAAATCTTTAAATTGTCCCTGTTGACTGAGGATCAATTAAAAAATCCTTAGCTTGGTTACAAAGTCCTTCATAATTTGAATTCAAGCGTATTTTTTTTTTGGTTCATCTCTTATTATTTCACTCAAATAATCCAAAACTACAGTTATATCAAACTGGTCTAACATTTCTAAAAATAAACTCCAAATTTGTTTTTGTTGTTTTGCATATATGGCTTTGCACCTGATGCTTTTCTTCCAGGAATGCCAGTTCCTTTTCTCTGTCTGGATTGTTCTCTTTCTTCACGATCCACTGTAAATGTCACCATAAGGTGTATAAGTAAAGTCTTCCTCTAAAGTCATAGACAGAATTATTCTCTATGTCTCTTTCAATGCTAGAAACAATGACCATTCACCTTTATACTAATACATTGCCAGCAGTTAGGATAGTACCTGGAAGATAGTAAGTAGGAAGTGAATGTCAGATGAACAAAGCTCACTTTATTCCACTGATGAGAAAATTGACATATGTCCTGGATCTATACAATATCAAAGATCTTAATGGTGCAGCTAAATCTCCTCTCTCTCTCTCTCTCTCTCTCTCTCTCTCTCTCTCTCTCTCTCCCTCTCTGTCTCTTTGTTGAGGATACTTATAATAAAATCTGAGGATAGTTATATAATATCTGATTTCTCATTTCTATGAACTAGAAAAAATATATATCTGATTTCTTATTATCATGAACTAAATTCTCTATCTGTAGTTTGAAGACAAGTATAGAGAATACAAATAACTTCAAAATATCTGGGGTCTAAAACAGAAAGCTTCAACACTAATTTCAATGCAATATTACCTCAACTACCTGGAACATAACTAAGCAAAATTTATATTTATGATTTTTGAGTAAGAGAGGATAAATGAAGAGAAAATGACATCATGGACTAACTTTTATTAAGCTTCCAAGATTTATTCTTAGTTTAAGGAATCTGCAACAAAATGTTTTTACCTTCTCTAAATACCTAATGGCATAAATACACAGAATTGAGGTTTCATAATAAACATTCTCAACATGTTTCATTGTTAAAGCCTTTTAATAGTTGCAGAGTACCTGTTATCATCTAAAAATAAAACCCTTCCCTCATTTTTCTTGTGACAATACTGAACCTCAGAGACGTAAATTGATTTGTCTCAGGCCATCCAGCAGCCAATACGAAAACCAGATCAGAAGATGGGGTTCCGAACCACCAGTCTAGAGCTCTTATAATTTTACAAAGCTGCTTCTATCAACAAAATAAATTGCTTTCCCCCCCCCCCAAATGTTTTATTTCCCTACTTAAAACCATGCAAGTATAATATATTCCAGTTGTACTCAGTTTAAAAGTCCAAATTCCTCAGTAGGATTTCAGAGCATGGTCATATGCTAGTCCCTGCTATACCTCTAACCTCACTGCTAATTCTTTCTCTCTTTGAACTTTATGCTGTTTTTGTTTGTTTGTTTGTTTGTTTTTTCTAAAACTGGACCCTCCAATCTTATATCTATGCTTTCTGAAGAGAGGAGCATAATACCCCATCTCCTTTTATCACCTTTCTAATTCCTATTCATCCTTCTGTTTTTTTTACATCAGACATCCCTTATTCTAGGACACCTTTAATAAAGCTCCAAGTCTGGAATCAACAGCCCTCTTAATGAGCTCTTATATCACTGAATATCCTCTTTCATCACACCTATTACAGCACACTATAATTACCCAGCTATTTGGATGCATCCTTCCATCAACTACATGTTCCATGGAAAGAGAAACTTCATTTTGCTCAGCATTCTATTCTGACCGTTATCACAGAGCCTGGCATATGACAAGTACTCATGAAGAAAGGAATAGACCTTTGAGATAAAAATATTTTTAGACTAAAATAATTCATTTTTCCTGTATAGAAATAAAATAATCTAGAAATAGTCTGTAGGGGATAAGAGAGAGAGAGATTCAATGGTTCAATATTATCTGATGAAGTAACACATTAAATTTAATGAAAACACTCATAAGTTATTATGGGTGACATGACTGGTATTTCATTTGCAAAAATCATATAAAGTGCTCAAGTTTTCAGATGAGTATGGTCAGTCTATTCACAACCACCATTTAAGACTGGTGGGCTTTTCATGTAAGATGAAAAGTTTTAAAGAATACCTAATGGAATCTTAATATTGTATATAAGATATCTCTATGATGTTTTCATGAAAAAAAATGTGTAATATCTTTTCCCAACTATCTCTCACTGTTTCTACCCATTACACTGTAACCCTGCTGAGAAATAAGAAACTAAATAATTTAATCAAAAGTTATAATGCTTAGTCTCTGAGCTGAATCTAGATTCATTTAGCATATTCAGTACAATGATAATTTTTGAAATAATCTGAACTTTCATAGTGTATGACAGTTTTCTTTTTATTTTTTCAATGTTATTTGAGTGCCAATTTGGGGTAATGCATTATATCGAGATCTCAATAATACCCTACTCCTTCCCCCTTAATATACGCTCGTGGTAACTTTCACTCTGATTTTTTAAATTGTTCAAAAGTTTATCAATCCTTTGGACAAAACACCAAATACCCATTCATTCATTCATTCATTCATTCATTCATTTATGCATGCATGCATTCATTCACAAGTGTGCTAGACACTGTGCTGAGTAGTAGGGATCAAATACTCTCAGACTTACAGTCTAGAAGGATGAATTCATATAAATCACACTAAAGAATGTTTAATTACCACTTGAGATAAGAACTCTATGAGTACATTTAACAAAAAAAAATTTTTGCTCAATAAGGTCAGAAAAGAGTGTCTTTGAAGATAAAATATGTAAGCTACGATCTGAAAAGTTAAATAAATTAAAAAAGGCAGTGCGCATATGTTGGCAAAGGAGTTGTGCATGTAGCAGTGTTCCACAGGAAAGAGTACATGAAAATTGTCTGTGATTTGCAAAGAGAATGATAGAATCCAGAAGGAAAGTTAAAAAAAGCTAATAGTGATAGATCAGGCAGGAGACACAGGATGGGACTGTAACATCCAGGTGCATATTGATTATTAACGATTTGGCCTTACCTTAAAAACAATGATAAGCCATTAAAGGCTGTTAAGCAGGGGCAGGGAAGGTGATAAAATCATATGCACATTGTGAAAAAATTGCTCTCCTGCTAGAGGACGGTTTGGGTGTATTTCAGAAAACCAGTTAAGAGGTTACGAAAGAGAGAATATAAGCCATATGATAATGTCCTAAAGTGAAAGCCACAGAGAAGGAGGAAAGTGGAGGGATTCACAAGATCCTCAGAATGTAAAATGGATGAGACTTGGTGAGTGATTGAATATATTTAGGGCATTAGAGTGGGAGGTGTCATTCACAACTACTAGGTTTCTGGTTTCAGTAACCTATATTATTTCCTTCCCTCTCTTAAAATATTTGTATGTTTAAGAGGTAGGTTTTAAGTACCATATGATCTAGCAACTCCATTTCTGGGTATATATCTAAAGGAAATGGAATCACTGCCTGAGCCCCACGTTCACTGCAGATTTATTTATAATATCCAAGACATAGAAACAACCTAAGTGTTCACTGATGAATGAGTGGATAAAGAAAATTTGATATATCTATATCATATTTTCCATTTTATATAAAACGGAGCTACATAATGGAATATTACTCAGCCATAAAAAATAATGAAATCCTCCCATTTGTGGCAACATGGATGGACCTTGAGAGTACTGTTAAGTGAAATTAGACAGAGAAAGACAAACACTGTATGATCTCACTTACATGTGGAATCTAAAATAGCCAAAATCACAGAAATAGACAACAGACTGGTGATTGCCAGAGTCCAGGGTTAGGGGTGGAGGAAATGGGTGAAGGTGACCAAAGGTACAAACTTCCAGTTATAAGATATAAATAACTTCTTGGGGATGTAATCCATAGCATGGTGACTATAGTTAATAATACCATGTTGTATATGTACAAGTTGCTACCGTGTTTCCCTGAAAATAAGACTTAGCCGGACCATCAGCTCTAAGGCATCTTTTAGCGCAAAAATTAATATAAGACCCAGTCTTATTTTACTATAATATAAAACCATGTCTATAATATAATATAATATAATATAATATAATATAATATAATGCCAGATCTTATATTAATTTTTGCTCCGAAAGACACATTAGAGCTGATTGTCCGGCTAGGTCTTATTTTCAGGGAAACACAGTAAGAGAGTAGATCTGAAGAGTTCTCATCATAAGAATTGTAATTATATGTGGCAATGGATGTTAATTAAATTGATTATGGTAATCATTTTATAATACATACAAATATCGAATCTATTGTTTATACCTTAAACTAATACAATGTTTTAGGTCAATTAGATTTCAATAAAACTGGAGGAAAAAAAAGACGTATGTATTGAAAACCCTATACTCAAACATTCCTCCACTATGTGATGAAAATAAAATGTATGCCATGAAATTCATCTTAAAGGTAAAGTTGGTATTTAACACCTGCGCGTGGTCTAATGACTGTGGAATTTTACCCTTTGTTTCGGTTACTATTTATACATTGTTATTAATAATCGGAGCTCTGAAGATAATAGCAGGAAGATAAACATAATTGTATGTTTTTGTTTGTTTTATTTTGGAATCCTTCCTTCCTTCCTTGATAAAACTAGTCAATAAATCAATACATATGTATGTAATTACATATGTAATAATATTTTTAAATTATGGACATACAAATAATATTTGTAAATTTAGGACAAATTATACTCTAGATGATGGTATTGCAAACTAAATCTGACTTTTCCATAAAAACCCTATTATAAGAGAGTTAGATTTCTGAACCAAGATTTGATTTTCACCTTTTTATAGAAATGATCAAAAAACCATAATTAATCAAATATAAAAGTAACAATGCATCCTTTATAGTATAGTATTACTTACATTACATTCAAATGATTGAAAAGTTATCTAAAAGTCATATTATATTTAGAAAGACATACTAAATGTTTATCCTATATAATGTGTAAAGTTTCTTTATCATTTGAAGCTAAAGTAAAGACAGGAAAATCTCAGATTTGTGAAATGCAGAAAGCATGCTTCACCATTGTTGAGGAAATTATAGAGGAAACAGTGCTACTCTATGACTTTTTGAGGAATAGGTTGTTATTTTCTTTTTCTCACTTTAAAATCCCTGTGTTATAGAAATGTACACTTGACACCTATGTAATTTTACTAACCATTGTCACCCCAATAAATGTAATAAAAAAAATGAAAAAAAAATCCTGTTGCATATACAGCCCAATCCAATAAACATTAGGAGAGTTTGTCTATTTGTTTGTTTTGTATGCAACACACTCAGCATTAAGGGTGCTCCAAACATCAGCCAAAAAGAGTAAAGTGTAGGCTATACTCCTTATGTTTAAGAACATTATATTCTAAAATTCGTAAGAGAGGGAAAAAAACAGGGAAAGACTAAAAGGATAGGAAAAACAATTTCTAGAAGAAAAGAATAACAAACAAATATATTAACACAGAAGTAGAAAAGATTACCATGGGCTGATGGGATTGGGGATTAGAGATCAAGTTGCGGGCCCTTGGGCTGCATTTGTGCCTAGATTCATTTCCTCAAAAGTGAATGATGACTTAGGTTAATTTGTGAGCTACCATTTAGAAGTGCTAATATGGATGTAAGTGTGAATTCTTTTAACTCAAGTTGCTATAAATCAAAGATGATAGATATTTGAGCTAGAAGGCTTCTCTCCAAGGAAAACACTCCAATTATAAACAAACACGCTGATGACATATTTCATTAGGTTGATCCAGTTGCATTATAGAGAATGGTCTCCTAAATCTATATACATTTCTCAGAACTTTTGTTTTTCATGATATTGAGAAAACCCTTTATAGAATGATGCTAATGGCATAAATGTGATGAGAAAGCAAACGTCAGATAATAAGAAACAAGTTTCAGTGAATCACACCTAGAAAACTGGCCCATTAGAGTAAATATTGTTTTATATCTACTCTTATAAAAATTTATATCTAAAAATGGTTACATAAATCCATGCAGGTTTCTTTGAAAGAGAATGGTGGTGATAATTGCCAGTGCACACCAAAAGAACTGGTTTTGCTGATCAAAAATTTTCCTGTTAGGTTCTAAAATTAACATCTTTCTCGGAAATAATGAACCAATAATTGAAGCACATCCTCACAGGGGCTATGCTGATGTTTTATTAACTCTTGCCCAACTGTGAAGATAAACTTCACTAAATACATGTGATATCCTCTCAATTCAGGAGAAGCATATTTTCCCCTGGACAGATGGCTGGTGAGTGAAACACCTGGGTCATCTCGGCCACAAAATTATAATCACAGTGAATATATGATCTCAGAAACAAGTCCACTTAGACTGAAAACATTCTCCTTGAGAATTTGAAAGGGCAATAGCCTCTCTCCTTTTCCAGCTCAGCTATAATCTACCATCTCATTTGCTTTTAAAACATGACAGGTTTATATTAATAGATTACCTGCTCACAGATTTCTTACTGTCTAAAAACTTACTAATCAGAAAAAAAAACACATTATGTTGTCCATGGTATTTGCAATGGGACATTCATCTTAAAACAAAAGATGAACTACTATCCTCTACATTTCCTCTGATGTCACCAATTGTTTAACTCACGACCAGTATATTTCCGATTTATGATTTCTTAATAGCACACTATTCATTTAGAAATGCATATTTATTTTTACTTATTGGGGTAACAGTGGTTAGTAAACTTATATAAGTTTCAAGTGTACAATTCTATAATATATCATGTATATATTGCATTGTATGTTTACCACCCAAAGTCAGTTCTCCTTCCATTACTACATACTTGACCTCCTTTACCATCTTCTACCATCTCTCCTTACCCTCTGGTAACTACTAAGCTGTTGTCTGTTTCTATGAGTTTTTGTTTGTTGCTTTGAGTTTTATATCCCACATATGAATGAATCATGGTTCTTGACTTTTTCTGTCTGACTTATTTCGCTTAGCATAATAATCTCAAGATCCATCCATGTTGTCGCAAATGGCAACATTTCACTTTTTCTTATGACTGTGTAATATTTCATTGTATACACAAGTGTATGACATCTTCTTTGTCTAATCACCTACCAAAGGACGTTTCAGTTGTTTTCCATGAGTAGGCCATCATGAATAATGCTGCAATAAACTTATGGATACATATAACTTTATGGATAAATGTTTTCAGATTTTTTGTGTAGATACACAGAAGAGGGATTGCTGGGTCGTATGGTAACTCTATTCTTAATTTTTTGAGCAACCTCTATACTGTTTTCCATAATGGCTGTACCAATTTACATTCCCACCAGCAGTGCATGAGGGTTCCTTTCCTCCACAACCTCGCCAGCACTTGTTATTACTTGTCTTGTTGATGACAGACGTTCTAACTGTATATGCAAGGTGTATCTCATTGTGTTTTGATAATTACATCATCTTCTGCCCCATGTACAAATTACTCCTGGGAGCACTTAGTCTATATTGGCTAACAAGATCTTGTGGCCAGCAGAATAATCATGCCCTCTCTAGTTGTATCCCTTCTAATAACTTCATTATACTAACTACCAATATTTATTGAGCTTGTTTACTGTATGAACTAGACCCTGTTCTAGTGCCCCACATATAATAAATTATTTAATTCTCACAATAATCCCATGAGGTCAGAACTGTTACTTAAATTCTACACTTGATTACACTGAAACCAGTGGTCAAATAACTTGCCCAAGGTCATGTACCCACAATAGTAGGGCCAGAACTGGAATCCAGATCTCTCTCCAGATCACCCATTTGGACCACACTTCTATACTTCTCTCCTATAACTTGACATGATTAATGACAAAGTTTAAAATCTTGATTTTATATAAATTTGCCTTTTTATTTCTCAAATATTTAGCTCTACCCAAAGCAAATAGTTGTCATAGATATCTTCTTTCCTGCCACATGTTAAATATGAGATATATAAAATATATATATATATGACAAAATTAAATAACATACAGTATTATGTAAAACATAGACCTCTCTACTGTTCACTTGTGGAAACCTGTAAATAATTTTTTTAAATCATTTTATTCTGAATAAGAACACATACTGTTACTACTAATAATAATACATATAGGGTCACCATCCAGAATTGTAACTTATACTACCCACTTCTACATTCATTCAGCAGAACATACTGGTTTTGCTTCAATGTACAGCAGTTATGTTTTATGACTGACAATTATCTCATAACGAAAAACAAGTCACAATTAATAAAAATCAAAACTAATACCTGCTATATTCATTTAATGATTTAATGAAGTGGAGTTTTATGAAAAGACCTATAAAAACAAGATACTCAATTTCCAATTAGAATCAAAATACATGAGTCTTCAGGCTCTTAAGGGTAAGGAAATATCTATTGAGCTCTTTCTTTTTCTCCTGTAAGGAGCACTGACTTTCAAAGAAAATCATGGTTAAAACATCTGTTCCTCTACATGGGTTAGAAACATGTGTGTGTGTGTGTGTGTGTGAGATAATTGGCATGCTATGCAACACGCTACAGTGTCAGATCATAAATTATGTTATCCTTATCACATTTTGATATCTGGCATATAACTACAGATGTGCATATACAATTAAATTAACTAAAATATCCCTTCAGTGAATAGATGTACCATAATAACAACAATGGTTAGCATTCCCCAGATACTCACTACATGCTAGGGATATTCTAAATCCCAATCACCTATTAACTCATTTAATTCTTAAAACCACACTATGAAATTTTTAGTGTTATTATTCCTATTTCAATGAGGAGGACGTAAGCACAGAGAAATTAAATAACTTGTCTGAAGTCATACAGGAATTGCTAGGGGGTGATAGTTAAACCCAAGAGATGTTACTTCAGAGCTTCCATCATTGACCACTGTTGTTGACTGCTGTTTAATTCATTCATTTTATAAACATTTAGTTTATTTCCAATGTTGTATGATTAAAAATAATGTACCCATACTTTTTTGAACTTGTGCATTATTTTCTTAGGATAAACTTCCTAGAGGTATAAACACGGGAAAAGGGAGCATGCACCTTCATCTTTGCCAGGCTTGTAGGTAAAAAAATTATGTTTTGAACTATTGTTTCCATTTGCATTTTTTATTAGTGAGGTTAAGCATATTTTAGTTCCGTGGTGTGCTAGAACCAGCTTGCACAGGTTTTGAGAATCTCTTTCAAACTCCACCTTCCTTGTTCAAGTTGGCAGCTTAAAATTGACCATGGGTAAGAGTGTTTACACCTTGGAAGTCAGCACATGATATAGACCAGGTATGGTTGGCTTGGTTTCGTTTTGGAGAGTTTCTTAATAGCTCACCTCCACGTACAATGACCATTTGTATTCTTATTTTGAATAGACTATTCATATTATTTGATCAGGTAAAAGCCCTGCTTGTTTCATTTCTTAATGATTTGTAAGATGAATGTGTTTAGTATAGGAAATTATTTTAAAAAAGGGCACAAAAGTTTTTGTTTTTAACTCCAGCAATTGTTATTTGAAACCTTGGTCATATAACTTAGCCATTTGTTCAAAAACTATACAGTCGAAATCTAAAATGGAAAATACCAGTTGCAACTTAGAATCTGCTACAAATTTAAAATAAATTATTAGACATACTTATGTAAAAACAATAATTTAGGTTGGATTTAAGTTGTTTTATGATCAAAGCATAAGCATAATGTATGCCTTGACGTGCTATGGTATCAAATTTGGTCGAGAAACCCTAAGGTGCTGCTGTAGCATAGAGACTTGAGTTTGTAATAATACAAAAGAAATAAAATATTTGGATATTAAAAAAAAACAAACAAAATAAAACAACAACCAAAACAACACTTTTTAGTTCTTCCTATAAACACACACACACTTAGGATATGAAATGCAAAGGACTTCAAATTTGTTGCCGTAATACTTTACACATCAGTAGCTTTCACTCGTATATCTTAATGCTAACGTTGCAGTATTAGAAACAGCAGGTTGAGTTATGGGCAATATGGATAACACGCAATATAACTTTGAACTAGCAGGTGACATCCTAGTTACTGGTTTTCAAACAAGATCAACATTCTTGAAGATGTACATAGCTAGCAAAACTTTTTCGGTTATAAAATCAAAGATGAGATATGACTAAATTTTTTGGCATAAAACATACTATGCCTGAAGTTCATTCTTCAAATAAAACTTCCTTTGAGGTTTTAAAGAAATTTAATTGCTATCATCACTTGTCATACACCTTTGTACTTCTATTCAAATGCACTGAAATACTGTAGTATGAAGAAAACATTTTACTAGAGTTTCAGCTTAATTTATAAAAGTAGACTATACAAAATTCTAACATTCAATTATACTAAAATGAAAGGACATTCTTTCAGGACAAAGAAATTAAAATTCTTTCAATAGGAAAATCCCCCAAACCAAGTGACCGTGAAATTCATGTATGCATAATTTTACTATTCCTGGTCAAGGACAATCACAATATAAGCTACTCCTATTCTTCCAAAGGTATTTTTATAGATTAACCATAGGAGAAAGGTCTATTCTTTTTCACTTTGGATTTATGATTTAAGAACCTGACACTTTTTAAAAATGCCTTATTACTGCTTCCAGCATGCTCTGTTTCTATTCTGTCTGTTTTCAAAATCATTAAACCATATTTATGAAGTGACCATACACATCACTAGCAATTTTGATAACTGCTTTTCTCCTGCCTTAGGTCATTAGTAGACTGAACATTTTAAAATGAAATAAAACATTTTATGCGTCACAGAGCAAGAAATGGACTGAATCAAGGGGCATGGTTCTTCGTGTACTCTGCTTTCGCCTGGGGCTGATTATCATTTCCAGAACTTGGCTTAAAACTTGATTCTTTCCTGAAATGACCTGGTCCTCTTTTCTCTACCAAATCTTAACTTCACCACTTTCTGAGGCCAGCTGAAGATCTTGATTATTTCAACCATCACTCAGGGCTATACCACACTGTATAATACTTATTCATATAAGGTTTTGAATTGGTTAATGTTGTTTTAGTCATATTCGTGTCATTTAAATAAGAAATTGTGAATTCCAATAGGCAAGGGTTATGCCTTACAAACTTTCTGAATTCCCTACTTCTAACCACCTCTCTGACACTATCAAGTATAGTCCTATCACAGTTTGGAGCCACTAGTGAATGCTCACCAACAGCTTAATAGACTGAGTACAAATGATTGTTCTTTGTTTGTTTGCTTCCTTGTTTTCGTCTTTTTGATTTACACAATCTCACTAAAATGAAGAAAAAAATTACAATTTTAGATTAGGTTTCGAAATAATAATAAAAATGTAGCACTGCAATTTTACAAAGTGATATTTAAAATCCAGAACATTTTCACAAATGCATCCAAATTAATTCTGTCTTAATTTAACACCAGGCCCGAGAATCGATTCATTGGGCTTTCTTAAAGAGAGGGCAGGTTAATTTCACAAACAGAGAAGTCAATTTTTCTTAGTATCTAGTCTCCTGGCCTCACAGGCTAACAAAAGGTGAGGATTTACAAGGATCAACCTAGCACAACCTTCACCCATGGTACTCTGTTTTTGTTTACAATATACACACATCAGGTAATAGTCACTTGTTCGTTAGGTAGGTGCTTGGTAACCCTCAGTTAAAAAATAGCTTCACCCACTTGAAATTGCTTGAAGAATACAATTTTAACTTAGGTTTTCAATTTTTTTTTTTTGGCTATTTGGAAATTGTGTTCAATTAAAATATAAATGCCCATTAAATATATATATTTAATATGCTAACACATTGTAAGTACTTCAGGTCTGTCCCAGAGTGACAGCCAGCTCTGAATTTCATAATAGCCATGGTCATGAGAATAGGATGCTTAGAGAGAAGAGATAGTAAATAGGATCCACAGTCTCAATAGCTGGGAAAACAGTACCAGTCTTGTTCCTGAGTGAAAGGAGGAAAAACAAGCAATGACAGAATCAGGGAGAGATTTGGCTAAAACTGGATATAAGAGAATCTAAAAATCAGGCAAATGTTTTCCTAGCTGTAATGTAGGTGTGGGGAACAAAGAAGGGAAGAAATAAGTTTATAAATTATGAGCATATTTTGGAAAACTTTTATTTTTCTCTATGCATATAAAGTACATATTTCAATATTTTATAAATATGATTCATTGTTCTAAAAATGCAAATAAATACATTAAAGTTTCTAAGGCAATTGTCTAATGAATGTTTGAACAGTAAAGTTTATTATACTACAATTTGAAGTAATTGGTGTTTGATCAAAACAGCTATGCTAGCATAGCATTCAAATGTTTACTTACAAGAAATATATTTCTTTTAAATGTCTGTCACCTCACTAAACCCAAGGCACTTTGAAATAAAATAGGTGTATATTCTCCATATAGATTTAAAAATTAAAATTAGATTCAATAAGAAACATAGGACTGGAAAATGACTCTAGAGTTCATTTAGTCCATTTCCGCTTCTGGCAAGCTTCACTTAAATCATTTCAAACATATGGCTAACTACCTGTGCCATCTTTCTTAAGAAATCCCAGTTCTCAGCTGCCCAAATTAATGATGTCTGCCTGCAAACTGGTTTAACAGTTCTAATTTAGCTAGTCAAGTGTGTTGGTTTATCCATCTACTTGGTAAGATATCTCAGTCACTTCAGTCAAACTGCATCTGTGTTCATCTGACTTAGCCATTATTGGATTTACTTCCCTGGTAAAGACAATTAAAACATTCAAACAAATGTAGATGTGAAGAGACTACCTATAAACCAGATTCTTCCTTAACCTCACTAAATTGTTCCTGACCTGATTTTAATCAAATTTTACGCAACCTTCCCACCCTGGAGCAAGGGACTATCTCATTATGTTTCTATTCCTAAAAGTCTTAAATAAATTTCTATCTTTCCTGCTATTTCTTTAGGTAAAGCAAACTGAAAAGTCAAAGAATAGAACAGGGATCATAATGATGCAACAAAAACTTATAAGGAAATCCAAGAAAAAATGTGTTATTTATTTTTCTAAATTATTACACTCCGCAATTATATTCAAAAGAATAATACTGAACAATGGAGGTGTGCAACAAAATAACACATGCTAAAATGTTGGCTACTTCTTTACGTTATAGTGATTCCTTCAAGAAATAAAAATTTCAGACTTGTCTCAGCCTTTATTTCCTTTTTGCTTTCCTGTGAAAGCAACAAAAAATGCTTTAAATTTGTCTATTTTTTAAAAAATACCATTCCTCTCTTAAAATCTAATATAAATATATAATCATAAGACTTGCATTACTCTCTCTTCTTTATATCAAGGCCAGATTTTAGGGATTGTTCAGAGGCTGAACTTTAAGATGAAAAATACTGGGAGTTTGCTTGACTATAACATTTAAAAGGGAAGCAGAGAGGAATGACATCTAAGATGACACCATCTGGATAACAAATGAAGAATCACAACAGTGCTATATGCTTTATTAGTGTATGAAAAATTTGGTTATCATCAATAATATTAAAGCTGTTATTTAAAATAGTGTATTACAATTACCAGCATGCGAGATGGCAACTTTTCCAATTAAAGATTTCAACCAGAAAAAAAAATTCATTTTCATTTCTTTATATATTATCAATAAATACCCCACAATATGGAATCATTGAAGTAAAGCGTATGTTCAAAACCACCAAAATAAATTTACAGCCAGATTATCAGTCTTAAGCCTGTTAAAAATTAAAAAGACGGGTTTTTAAAATATGCAGTACTCAATCTGTTACTATTTTGTAAAATTAATGGCATGTAATTCCAAAGGAGAAGAGACATTTAAGTGACTCCAACTTGTGATAATACCATGAGTTCCTCACAAAGACTGAAGCCAGCCTTGTAAGGGAGAGCCAATAACAACGCAAAGGCCGATGCAAATTATTCTCAGAGGCCTGAGTGATCTTCAAGGTGAAATATTAGAAGTGACGGTATGAAATACAAATAATGTGACTGAGAGCTCCTAATGTTCTGATAAATGGCAATATGTTCTCACTCATTAAAGTCTAATTTTAGTGCACTGACAGTTAACAACCTCAAGAAATAAGACATCTAATTTCAGTCTTAGAATATTCTTGGGTGAGATTCCCTTTCAGTATTTTACATACACAAAAAAAAAGAAAAATCTTCAAATCTGAATTTACCACTCCCACATTTACCCCCCTGCCCCCCACCTACACACACACACACACACACACACACAACACACACACACACACACACACACACACACAGTTTTAGCAGTCCATCTTGCCAAACAGAACCGTAATCAACTCAGTTGCTCAGGTCAGTCAGAGATGAGTAACTATCTATGTCATACCCCAAATCCTGTCAATTCTCCCTTATATGAGTAAATACATATCTCAGTGTTCTCTCTCTCTCTCTCTCTCTCTCGCTCGCTCTCGCTCTCGCTCTCGCTCTCTTCTCCCTCCGTACTGTTTCAATTCTGGTGTCAGCTACTACCTTCTTAAATGGTCAGCATGACGACCACTCACATCCCCACCACCTTGTTCCATACCAGTTTTGTTCTCTCCACTGCAGCCACAATGCTGTCTGTAAATTAAAAACTTAATGGTGGCACTCACCTATATAAACTTCTTCCAGAGTTTCCCATTGTTTTAATGAAGCTGGCCTTTATCATGAAGACAATTTGGCCTCTGCCTACCTCCTCAGTTTCATCTAGTGCCACTTATTTTTCCCCTGTTCACTAGATGTGAATTGTATTTCATGTAGCTCTTTTTTCTTTACCTAGAACAAACCTTTTCTCTCTCCTTACTATTTAGATCCTTCAGATCTCAGCTTACATATTTATTTTTTAGAGATTACAGGTAGTCTCCCTTCACAACTCCTCTGAGAAGGTGAATGCTATCAGATACAGTCTCCCATACACTCATACTTGCAATGGGTTCATTATCTGGCTTCCCTGTTAGAACATAAGCTATATGAGGAGAGAGACACAGCGGTGGTCAAGGTGCCTAATACATGGATTCTTATTAAATGAATGTTGGACATTAAGTGAGAGCTGTAAAGATAAACAAACAGGTTATTTTACTGTATATGTGGCTCAATGTGTGCTATTGTGGCTATTCTGATTACTCTATCATTATTTAAATGTATTAGATGACTTCTAATTCATCATTCTTAGAATCAGTTGAGTAAGTGATGGTTCCCTTTACCTCCCAATATTCAGATTTCTACTCCTGTCATGTCTTCTGCTTATTCTCCTCACTCTTAACCTATTCATAGTGTCATTTTATTTCAAGACTTCTGTCAACCTATTTTCTTCATTATTGCAGCTAAAAATTGGTAAGGCAGTGGAGGGTGGGAGGTAGAAGAGGGTAAAGGAGGTCAAATATATGGTGATGGAAGGTTTGACTCTGGGTAGTGAACACACAATGCAATATATAGATGATGTGTTATAGAAATGTACACCTGAAACCTATGTAACTTTACTAACCAAAGTCACCTGAATAAATTTAATAAAAATTGTAAAATCTTCAAAAAACCTGCTGCATTTTCAAACTATCATCTTTTTTTCCTTTGCATTCTTAAAATACTTGCATGTTTCTCTCTTAAGAGTGACATACTGACTCAGTAATAAGAATCTTTGATGTCTCAATATACTAACAAGTTTATTGTCCAAAAAGTGCTTAGTATAGTACACTAAATATGTTACAGGCATATGATATATATTTTTAAAATATTAAGTAAAATAAGTGTGTCCTGCTGTAATCCAATTGAACAAAAAGGTTTCTTCTCTCATTGTAGGTCTTTTACCCTAAATATCCAAGTACTGTCTATTAAGGTGCAAAAGGATTCACACCGATTTGTTTATAACATATAGGTCAGATATAATTCTACCCCTCATACTACATCTACTAACATTTTAAAATCTGACTTTGAGAGATTAAAAAAATTTATCTTGACAAGAACCAAAAGTATAAACCAACTATATTGTAAAATCAACTTTACTGGTAGCAAACCTATTTCAGGTATAATATTGATCATATTGGAATATATTTTTGTAAGGATAATGAAAGCATTATTGTTTGATAATAAAGTCTGTATACATACAACATAAAATATTCATTGGAATAACTACTTTCTAAATGTGTGATCTTGAATGTTATTATTTTATAGCCATCAATAGCTTTGCATTCCAAAGAGTCTTATTTACTGAACTAGAAAAAATTTAAGATTTCAAATATGTGATTACCTTTATTATCCCGAGATGGCATTTTCACTGGAGACTCATTTAAATGGCACAACCTACTTCGTAGGTTCTATTTTTCAAAGAACCTGGGACCTATGGTACTTAAGTGTGTTTAAGTCAGAGACGGCTCTCTTCCTCTATAATGTATGTTGCAGCCTTTAGAGTCAACGTCAACCGATTGAAAATGATATACCTAAACCTGAGAAAAGAAGTCTACCTCCTTAATCATTTTAATATCTTAATAATGAAAACCTTTCTCTTAAATGAAGATAGTTTAGATAATTAAAGTATAACATATAGTTTTATCAAATATGGTATGGCAATTGCATAGCTGCACATTGTTTTAGGAATTAAGAAACCAAACCTGAATCCCATGCATTCTGAGAGCATTTTCAGAATCATATTCTAAAAATGTATACTATAGGCTCAGTAATGTATAATATATCCAAATATCTGAATTAGGCTTATTTGGCCAACTATAATTTTCCCGAAATTTCACTGTCCCTCCTTAAGGATCAGAATACTGATCAGTATAGGACTAAGGGCATTTATAAAAAAAATTCTAAAAGTTAAGCTAAATATATCCATGTGTGACTACCTATTCTACTAGTAAGTACATAATTTCAGATTTGTAAATGTAGCCCATGAAACAAAGGACTAAGCAAGTAAGTCTCAAACTTTAGACGACAGAGTGCTATAACACAGATTGCTGAGTCTTACCCCCATTTTCTGATTTCTGTAGGTCTGCTCAAATACGTGACTTCTAACAATTCCCCAGATCATGCTGATGCTATTGTTCTGGAGACAACACTTTGAGAACCATTGATTTAGGAATCATCATATTTTTCTGTCAGCACAAATTAATTTTGACTTATTTTTTAAAAATATAACATGTATTGGGAAATAGAAAAAAAAATTACAGTCTACTTGTAGCTACATGTATTCTTTTTTAATCTCCCTTTTGCCCTAATTCTAAGTTCCTCTACTATTCGGTCTTTAAAACCAAGACAAACTATCTGTGTGAGGCATTAGTCCAAATTGAAATAGAACTTTGTTACTCCTCATGTCAATTTGGGCATGGAGAGAGGTAATTCCTTGATTTTCCTAACTATTTCTTTTTTTTTCCCTTCTCAATATTGCAATCACACTATCATCCCAGTTATGTGGTGATTATATTGCAATCTGTATTTATGTTATGCGGTTTTTTCCATATATATTTTTTTCCCATTTTGTCATTGATTATCTTTTTTCAGAATGACTTCATAAAACCCACTGGACAAATGGTGAGAAATACAGGAAAAGGGAACAGAAGAAATAGTACAATGCCTTTGGTCTTTAGCCTTTTCTTATCTTTCATGGTCTTATCATAGACACAGACCCCACCTTTAGAGAAGGCTTTGTACTGAGGTACACAGGAGGTCTCTCAGGAGTCATATACCTGCTAGTAGAGTGCCTTTATCTGTATTCCCAGCTAGTCCACCTGATATCTGGAAACTTTTCACAGTTGCACTGTCGACCAGTCAATAATGTGAATTGATATCCATGGGGAGGAAGGGGACACCCTCTGCTACTTCCTATTTTTAAGCAACTCAAGTTGTTTTGTATTCCCTAAACCATATTGATCCATAAAGCTAATGATAGTTTTACTGAAGCTCCCTTTGTAAACTCTGTCACAGAGACAACCTTAGGAAATCACAATTAATGGTAGAGAAATTGTTGGGAATCTATTTTACCATGTAACTTTACTGCCAGTTCCTGCTATGTACAAAATAAAGGAGGACCCACATGGTTTGCCCCCTGGGTTTGGCTATGACTGGACTGATGCAATGGCAATGAAGATGCTTTATATTTATACCTCCAGGGTGCTTTTAACTCTCTCCCAACTAATTTGCCATCTTGTCCATTATGAGAATGAGCTGTGACAGCTGAATTGGCATTGTCCCCACTATTCCATTTCAGCAGAAATTTTAAAAGGAGGTTGTCACTATCTAGGTTCAAGTGACATTCTCTGCTTTTCCATTTGGGGAAATGCACATGAAAATGGTTGGGGAGATGTGAGGTATTTAGTTAGAGGTGGACTATCAGGTGGACTATTTCCCCAATCTACTCTAACTTGATACCTGCTAGGTCACACACAGAATACAAATAAGAATGCAGAAAATGGCTCAGGAGCTCTGATGGGAGAAATATTAAAATTAGGTTGGTTATTGAGCATAACAAGTGCACATTTCCCTATTATATTAAACCAAAGTCAAAATTTTTCATAAATGCATGAGAACTCTTTGAATAGTAGAATTCTAGTTCTCAAGAGAGTAATCTTATTACTTACATATGAATCTAGATTTCTAAGCATATGGATTTCTGAAACCACACAATAAAAATTCACATTTAAAATAGAATTTAATAACTATCGTCAATAACAAATGTCTTACTTTTACCTACCAAAAAAAAAAATCTACCTATGGATGTACATATATGAGTAATTCTTTATTTATAATACTAAATGATATGTCATTACTATTACAACTTCAATGGGCCAGTAATGTTTATGGTAGACTTTCAAGGTGGTTGAGTGTGCAATTTATCTAACTACCAGAGATATTTTTCCCTTACAATTCTAGATCCATACCACCGTTTTGACTGTGGCACAAAGGTAATGCACATTTCAATAAAACAGTATGATTGGGAATTAACAGGCTAATAAAAAGGACTTTAAAGGTACATCAAATTAGAATTTAAGATGTCTCCTACATTTATAGCATAAATGCTAATAAAAATGTAAATCTGTTATTAACTTTTTATAGCCATGCAAAGTAGCAAAAGCTAAAAAAAAATGAAGATTTATCAGCAAATATCTATAAAATGGACAAAACAGAACAAAGTTAAGTTGTGCAACAAAGGTGTTAGGGAAGAAGAAATTTTTAGGGGAGCATTAAGAAATTTACACGCACACACAAACACACACACTCACTTTATTTCCTTTCAAAAATAATCTGTTTTATTTTGGTCCATAAAGCAGACTGGGATTGATAGATAATCCTAGAATATTTCCTTTCAAAAATAATCTGTTTTATTTTGGTCCATAAAGCAGACTGGGATTGATAGATAATCCTAGAATATTTCCTTTCAAAAATAATCTGTTTTATTTTGGTCCATAAAGCAGACTGGGATTGATAGATAATCCTAGAATATCAAGGCCAAAAAAGCATTTTCTATCCTTTAAATGACTTTAGCATGAAACTAGGAGATTCTGTTCCAGGGACAATACTCTGTAACATTATTGCTTGTTATTATTAAAGAAACATTATTATTAGAGAAACATCCTGTTTCTCTAATGTAACAATATACCATTTGTGTCAAATATGTGCCTCCAATACAACCAGGGTTGTTCATTAGGATCATACAACCTGTGAGCTGTGGCTTAATAATATACTATGCATTCAGAATTTCCATTGTTTAAGTCATAATTGCATAGATGTAATTGCTACATGTGGCTGGGAAATTAAAATGTTGATCCTTGGAGACAGACAGCTCTATTTCAAAATTAATATAATAATTAATATCTGAAGGCTTCTAAAGACTTCATATTCAGATTTTAAAAGAAAAGTGATGGTCCTTAAAAATAATATCAGATTGATATACTTCCACCTATTTAGCCATGGGGAGAACAAAATTTTTAGAGTTCTAGGAGTACATAAACTCTAAATTATTAAGACAAAAAAATAAACAGTAAATGTTTATTTCTCACATACAGAAGTCATATTTAGTTGGGATATACTACAATAAAAATGCATTAAAAATTTAATATAGGAAGCTTAGGGATTGCCCACACAGTATTTTGAGAAGCTGAAAAATTACAGTATACTAAGTTGCGGTAAAATCCAAATACAATTTTATATAATGTATAAAAACGGTTACATAAAATTTACCAGTAACCACACCACATAACTTTTTCATTATAGGTATTACTAGAGTCCTCATTTGTCACAAAAAAAATTATAAATTTGGTAGCACAAATTTTTTCTGCCCCTTTGAAAATATCATCTTTCTGGTGTTTCAAAAGATTCTGAACAGCAATTAACTATCACTTGTCAGTTGCCTTGGACAGCTAACTAAGACTTAAGGTGCCACTTTCTAAGAAAACCAAATAAACAAATATTTTCAGATTAAAGAAAAGGCGTCAGAGCGTAAGGGGGTTGGGGGGTGGGGGATGAGGGTGAGGGGGATCAAATGTATGGTGATGGAAGGGGAGCTGACTCTGGGTGGTGAACACACAGTGTGACTTATGGATGATGTGATACAGAATTGCACACCTGAAATCTATGTAATTCTACTAACAATTGTCACCCCAATAAATTAAAAATAAATTAAAAAAATAAAAAAGGTGAAAAAAAAATAAACCGACTGCACAGAGAACAGGTGGTACATATACATATACAATGGAATATGAAAGCCATAAAAAAGAATGAAATCTTACCATTTGTAACATAGATGGACCTAGTGTATAATATGCTGAGTGAAATAAGTCAGAGAATTATAAATACCATATGATTTCACTCATGTGTAATCTAAAGAACAAAATAAACAAAGAAAACAGAAACAGATTCATAGACACAGAGAACAAACTGATGGGAGGGGGGTTGGGGGCTGGGTGAAAAAGGTGAAGGGCTTAAGACGTACAAATTGATAGTTACAAAATAGTCAAGGGGATTTAAAATATCACATAAGGAATATAGTCAATAATGTTGTAATAACTATGCATGGTGCCAGGTGGGTACTAGACTTATGGGGGGATCACTGCATAAATTTTACAGATGTCTAACCACTATGTGTACACTTGAAACTAATATAAAATAATACCAAATGTAAGTGAAAAAAAATTAGACCCATGATTGGAAGGAACATTGATTTGTATGATTACATGTATATTTCTCTCTCTTGACTTATTAATGTGTTAAGTTACGTTATAGAACTCCTAAGATTAAACCATCCTTGCTTTCTTTGAATATACCATACTTGGCCATGATTATATTCTTTTAATATGCTGCTGGGTTTTCTTTGCAAGTATTATGACTTATGCTTTTTATGTCATACAAATGGAATTGGGTCATAGTTTCTTCTGTTATGTATCCAAGCTATGGCAGCTTTGAAAATAAAATTGTGAAGCAATCTTAAAAAGAAAAAAGAAAAAAAAAAAAGAAAAGGCGTAAAAAATTTATTTCTTAATCTGCTATTAATAGTTTACCACTTAAGTCAGATAGTCAAAGTTTTATTTTTCTTACACATTTTAAATAAGGCTATTTAATGTTAAATTAATCAAGTAAAAATTAGCAGCTTTTAAAAAGATAATCTTGCTTCTCATAAAATATTTAAATCATTTTGGACTTCCTAATGTAGAAAAAACAGAAGTAGTAATAGATACAAATTATCTGGGGTATGATTTTTGATGTGGCACAAGCATAATTCATAGGATTATTATTGTTTTCATGAACATCATCATCATAAAATAAACAACACACACATGCTTAACATATAGAGCCCATACCTCACCTCTATAAACCATATTTTAAAAGTGTATTTCAAAAATTCATTTCAGAAATACTTAAGTCCCACGTTGTAAGTAACCAAGGAAACATTAAACTGACCAGAACTAAAGGGATACAAGATTGAAAAGGGCTGATTCCCACTGGTGAAGTGTTATTCTTTTTATGTCACAACTGAGAAGTAGGGGTAGGGACTCCTTTGACTAGCCCTTAAACGAAATAATGTGGTTTATTTTTAACTTCAAGTTCTCACAGTTATCGAAATTAATAATTGTAATAGCTAAATTAATTGCTGGACATGTACCGATGATTTTATTAAGTGATTTCTATATACCAGTCCAAAATCCCTTACTCAAAGTCATTGGAGCCAGACTTGGTTAGTATTTTAGATGGGCAATTCCGTGCATATTTTATATACTATGAATGCCCCACCTGGGTTGAGTGGCTCCCCACATTCAACCCTTATAATAATTCGCAGCAAAACATGAGAAATCACAATAAGTGGGATCAATAAAGACTAAAAAGAGCCTCAAGTCAGCTTAGGAAAGGTTTTGTTTTTGTTTTTGTTTTGCTAAATGAATTTGGGAGCCAACTTATAAAAAACTGTAAGTTTTGAGACCATTGTGGATTTGGGAATTGTAGATAAGCGACTGTATACCTAGGTTTTTTTAATTTAATCCTAACCACACACCTATGACCTAAGTAGTATGATTACCATTTTATATGCTAGGAAACTGAGGTTTAACACTGATGAATATCTCACTCAAAATTATATGGCTAGTACCATAAATACAGAGCATTAATTTCAACCCAAGCACTCTGTCTCTGTGGCCTAGAATTACCTGGAGAATTGCCCATAATAAACCTGATAGTCTCACAGTTGCCAGTGTGTCTTTACTCCAGATTTTGAATTGCCTTTTCTTGTTTGTTTGGGTAAAGCCATTTCTCATTTTGAAAGAAACTAGAAGTTTATGTTTACTGAAAGCCCTGAAACTATATAGCTAAAGAGGTTTTCTAAGAATCTATAGAAAAGTGGGTTAAGGAATATAATTTAAGAGTGATATTTTTTTCTTCAATCTAACTTGAAAAAAATTGAACTTATTACTATAACAAGGGAATGTTAACCAAAGTGGGAACATATACATTTCATGGGCAAATAAACTTTTTCAAATTTTATGTCCACAGACATAAAAGACAGCTGCCTTCAGAATCCCAACTATGAAGTTGCTTAAAGAATAAGACATTTGATAAGAGGACTCTTGTGATAGTTACACACGTAGACCCAAGTCATAATAATATATCATAATGTGTGGAAAAGAATGCTTGTGTAAAAATGCTAAATTTATAGAAAAAATATCTTATTAAAGGAAACAATTTTCATGATACTACTGAAATTGATTGAAGATAGTTAATGTTACCTTTTAGAAAACTTTTCTTTTTTTAACAGTTAAGGTTTTTTTATGTAAAATATACATAACATAAAATTTACAATTTTAATCATTTTTGGTGTGCAGTTCAGTCACATTTAGGATATTCACAATGCTGAATGTACTTAACTGATATCATTTGACATCAGAGATATAGCTAAATAGTAATTCATGTAGTTAGAAACTATTTGCAGACATGCTAAGGTAATAGGTGACTAGAGCTGAAGCATTTTTGGCAAAACAAACAAACAAAAAATATTGACTATCCTTGGCACTCTAGAGACCTTGTTTAAAAGTCTATAAAAGATGATGGTAGCTAGTGATTGTAGAACATTAATTTCACCTCAGAAATTGATGATCTCACAAAGACCTCCTTCCAGATAACATAAAATAAGAAAGATCTGTTTAATTTCATTCTATCTTGGTGAGATTAACCCACCTACCGTGTTTCTCCGAAAATAAGACCAGGTCTTATATAAATTTTTGCTCAAAAGATGCATTAAGGCTTCTGTTCAGGGAATGTCATCCTGAAAAATCACGCTAGGGCTTATTTTCCAGTTAGGTCTTATTTTCTGGGAAACATAGTAATTATACTCACTGGCAAACCAACCAATCACATTAAGGGAAAAAGGATGTGTAGACAAATAAAAAAATTACATATGTAAACTGTTATCTCAATAATAAAGACTGTTTTAAAGTCTTTTTACTAAAGTTTTAAGTTTTTCATCTGAAAATGTCTGTGGAAGTTTTCAGAGAGTTAAAATGGAAAAACGATAGACTATTTGTTATTTCTGTTTACAGTATGAATAAGTTTCAGTACTACTTAATAAGAAAAATTGTATTAAGTAAAGTTAATAATAGTACCTATATTACAGAGTTATTATAAGATTTAGACACACTAACACTTGCAAAGATTTCAGAACACTGTTTGGCTTAAAAGTGTTTTACCAAAGAAATTTAACAGTGCTAACGAAGCAAACCAGCTAGCAACTTTGCAATACTTACTGGTCAAAAAGGGTATGTTGGAATTAGAAGCTACACAGATTCAAAACTGATTATGAATCACTAATTCTCCCTGCCTAAAACAGAATATTTTTTCCACATTTCCTCTGTAGGAAAATCCAAGAGCAATATTTTCGCTAAAGACAATTGAGGGGTGGTAACTAATTAGTATCCCAGGACTAATTAATTAGCATTCCACATACCTATAATTAGAAAGCGTTTGATAGGGTCTGCACCAGAGTGCTTTTATAAACCTGGCCTGAGGAATCAATTAGTCAGTAGGGTAATATTTGTAACACATTGTCAAATGTGTTTCCTGGAAGAAACTGTAAGAAAGTCAACTCCATCGAATTCAAATCGAAAGAAAAAACAACAATTCAGATGTATACACATTACATGTGGGGTTTTTTCCCTTAGAATTAGTCAATTAGCTATCGAGGAAGTTCATTTACAATTTAACTCTCCAAGTTTTCCGTCTTTTATAGCTTACCCTGAAGTTTAATTACCCTGTACTTGTTGATTATTTCCCTCTTTCCTATGAACCTATTAGCATGCAGCCATAACTATGTTAAATTACCTTTAAAAAAACACATAAAAATCAGTGGAGCATGCTGTTTTCCTCTTTACACTATATGAAATCTGCTCTAACTATATTAGAATATTTTAACAGATTACGGGAGTTTTTATTTTAGCCCTGATTCTAACACAGCTTGGGCTGATTGAACCTGTTGAGTGGTACCTGTGGTTCTCTGTATGGTATCCTGCACTATTATAATAAGGTGTATCAAGGGCAGATTCATTTTTTTTTTCACTTTTGCTTTAATCAACAAATATTTTCAGAAGTGGTAAGAAAAATATAAGACTTTCAACTGGCTAAACTTAGATTTTTATCTCTAATATTCTTACAATAGCATTGCTTCTTCATTCAGAAGGTAACTAGTTCAAAATATTTCCTTCATTAAGAAAGTACATTGTAATTACTGAAGCACACTCTGTTTTTTAAAATTCATCTAAAGGGAATTATTTTCCTTATCTATCCTTCCTTTTATCTTCTCTGACACCATACTAGACCAAAGTATAGTATCTTCCAATAGGTTTTCCTCCCATGTAGTATTTTTGGTTTGCTGTTCAGAAAAGCAGTGGTTTGTTGATATTCTGTAGAATATCAATTTTTTGCATGTTCCCTCATTTGTGGAACTGTTATATATAACATATATTTGCAATCATATTACCTCACAATTATCTTTTTGTTTTGTTGACACTTGTTATGTGTGTTTATGTGTGCATATGTGTGTGTACGTGTGTGTATGAGAGAAAAAGTAGGGGATAGAGAAGAGAAAGATTATGGGGGAAAACGCCACCTTATTCATTCTATCTTCTGAACAGTGATAGCAACACTCAAAAGATGTTTGCCAAAGGAATATTAACATTGTCACAAAGCTAGAATTGTAGTACAAATTGCATTTGAAATGTGATAAACCCATTTAAATAAACACTGCAATATATCTCTCTTCATTTAAATGGGCATTTAATTTTATTTAAAATGGTGGTGCTAACTTTTATTCATTATGTTAATTTTCCTTGGTTTGATAAAAAGTGCATATTTATAATTTTTTCATTCATTCATTTATTCAATAAATACTTACTGAGAACCTGCTTTATACAACACATATAATAGGCACTGAGAATATGTTTTGATGATGAAATATTTAAATATATTAAGTTCGTCTTAACAATACCATCAGATCAATGTAATGAGACAATATCAATAATGCTGCATTCGCTATAGATTAGATCTCTGACAGGAATCTGATTATGAATCATGGAGCAGGCATATTTTTTTTTAACCAAAATGAATGAGCAGTTGAGTAAAATTGTAAAATATCAATTAAAACTATTGGTTTTATGTTGACTAATTTCTGGTAAATTTTATTTTACACATCAGCTAATTATATAAACAGTATTATATCTATTAGTAAAATAAAATATTAATAACACTATAATACTATAAAATTATTTCATATAAATTATCTCATTACACATATTATTTAATTATTTATATAAATAATTTGATATGAATTACTAATTGAGCATTTACTGTATGACAGACACAGATGATACAACTTTGAGCAAAATGAGTCAAAAATCTCCATTCTTAAGGAGCTTACATCCAAGAAGACAAATTGAAAATAAAGATAAGTATGCACATTACATAGTATGCTACAACACTAAGGAAAAAAATGAAAATAGTGGGATATGTGTTGAAATTTTTGAAGAAAATTTCACTGGGAAGCAGCTTTTGAGTAAAAACCTAAAGGAAGAGATGGAATTAGCCTAGCAAGTGTGAAATGGAAGCATAATCCAATTCATATGCAATATATGAACTATTTCAAGCAAGTTATACTTTTAAAATAGCATCTTAACCCTATTAGTGAACATTGTGCCATTTACCTTCTGAATTAAAAAAAACAAACAAACCCCCAAATGTTGAAATTTAAGTTGATGACTACAAACTAACTCCATCCAACTACTGAATACCATATCCTTATTTGTCATAAACATTGTTACATGTCAGTAATACATACAGTATCTTCTCTGCACGGTAGGGCCTTACAAAAAGAAGCAGATCAACAGCAACATGAATCAGAGGTGAAACGGGAATATCCAGTCACTCTCAAGACATCAATAATCACTTTTTAAAAAAGCAGAACACGTGGTCAGAAATAATTTTTAAAAAGTTTTTGAAACTAATTTGGTTATTTATCATTTTAATCTGATGTCAGAAGCCTTTGTTATCTAGAGCTTTCTAAGCAGTTCTCCTAAAGCCCAAGAGGAAAGAACTGTTTGTGTTTCTTCAAGTATCCTGATGTATGGGAGAAAATTTCCTCTTGTGAGTCCTTACCATACCCACAATAATTTTGGTACCATTTTATAATCGGTGGTTCTGATTTCTCATAATTTTGTTGTTTATGTCACTGAACTAACAAAACTTTGTAAGCTCATTCAGTTTTCATGTGGCGATTCCACTGACCTGTTTTATCCTACTAAAACTGTTGGTGTAACCCTTTGCCAGTTATCTCACAGCTATCCTGTATATTCCTGTAACCATAACGCCTAGCATAGGGTCTGACACAACCAGGGAAGGGTTATTTGGAGGCAGTCAAGTAATGCTTGAGAGAGAGCGATATCCCTAGATCAAATTGTCTGGGTTCAAATCCTAGAATTGCCCTTCTAGCTCTGGGACTTAAGCAAATTACTTACTAGACACAATTATAAAATCTTTTAACGTTTGTAACTTGCATGGGATTCAGTGAGGCCACACATGCATTTAGCAGTGAGTTCTTTATGTGAAAGCTTATTACTGTTCAACATTAACATTTTAAAAGAAAACAAATAACGGGGGATGGCTCAGATCTAATGACACTGCCTTTTAGACACAGGCACTAAGAACTGTCTCAATCTATTCTACTCTTAAAAGTTCTTTTTTTATCATAGTTTTAAGGAATCATAAACAACGTGATCATAAATTCTATAGATTGCGATTCACCATGCTTTCTTCTGACAAGTATTTTAAAAATGTCTTGTAATAGGTTTGCATAAGTACAATTAAGGAAAGTGATGTTTCTAAATGTCTATTCTGCATGAATTTCTAAACTAGAATTGAATATAAACATATTCTAGAAAAATTATCTCCTCAAATTCTTTCATTTTGCTCCTGTTACAATGATTAGTGATGTTATTGTAAAATTTTTTATCAAGTAAAAAAAAAAAAATCCTTGTGATAAGAGCTAGAATAAGAAACATAGCCAGTTCAGTCACATTAAAGAAATTAAAGAAAGTGAAGTCAATATGAGCAATGACAGTATACCATGATTTATATTAAAAATACTTTTTCAACTAATGGAATTATCTGTTTGTTTTCCAGTGAATAATGTTATGTATTTGGAAGCCGTAGCATCTGTTCTTGTAAGATAATATGTGAAAGAAAGAGAATTAATTTGTCTTTAACCATGTGGTATAAAACATTAATTATGAACTCAAAGAATAATGAAACATTATTTCAACTGAAGTGAAATCAGATCTAAATTTATTAATGTTATTGGATACTACATTAAATATAGGCTATTAATAACAGATATAATAACTGAAACTTTTTTTAGGGATTATTTGGTATAAGACTGCTTACACATAATGCCATAAACAAATTACATTGATATGAAACAGCATAGATTTGTAATACGAGCTCCGACAATTAAGTTCACAAACTCATTCTGGAAAAAGCGCTATATATCTCATTGCTGAATATCACTACAATAGTCACCTTCAAAGTACTCAACTTAGGAAGCTATGCACTGACACTAGGGCCTAGTCTACCCTTCAAAGCAATTTGGAACTCTTTTTCTGGAATGGCCATCAGAGCTGTCGTCATATTACCCTTGATGTCCTGAATGTCATCAAAATGTCTTCCTTTCAATATTTCCTTTATCTTTGGGCAAAGAAAGAAGTCATTGGGGGCCAGATCAGATCAGGTGAATAAGGAGGGTGTTCCAATACAGTTATTTGTTTACTGGCTAAAAACTCCCTCACAGACAGTGCCATGTGAGCTGGTGCATTGTTGTGATGCAAGAGCCATGAATTGTTGGTGAAAAGTACAGATCATCTAAATTTTTCAAGCAGCCTTTTCAGCACTTCCAAAGAGTAAACTCGGTTAACTGTTTGTCCAGTTGGTACAAATTCATAATGAATAATCTCTCTGATATCAAAAAAGGTTAGCAACATTGTTGCAACAAGTTTGTGAACTTAATTGTCAGACCTCGTACAACACACTTAGGTTTACTATTTATTTTCTGATCTTGGCCAAGCTACTTTCACTCTCTACATCAAATCTGCTCTATAAAATCAATAGAATTTTACTTAATGGAGATCCTCCCCTTAAAGAGTTTAGACGAGGATCTAACTTTGTGTTATATACTTAAGTATAATTTCCTTTCTTTCATCCTGCCATTCTTTTCTAAAAAGTATATGAGTTCATGAGCATGTTTTTCTTTTGTATGACATTTAAACAATTAGATAAATGACTAAATCAGACTGTACTAATTAAAGTTATGTATTTTTCTAAAAATTGACTTTTCGTGGTTAATGTATGCTATTGTGAATGATGTTTCATGAAAAGCAGCTGCTTGAACACAGGATTTAAGTATTTGCTTATTTTACTTCTACACGAATTCTTTATCTTAGGATTTATATCCCCTTTATTTAAAGAATATTTATGAAGCTTGAAAACAAAACAAAAAAATAATTAATAATCAGTCTCTCATACATTCCAGGCACATTTCTGTCTTTGAGTCTTCATTTTCTGTTCCCTCTGCATGGATTGTGCTTCCCTCTTGTACCTGCATACTTTCTTCTCTTGCTTTTGGTTTTTACCCAAAAGCCACTTTCCCAGTGAAGATTTCACCTGCCACCTTATCTAAAATTTCAACCCATACCCTTTTCTCATTGTTTTTCCTTAGAACACATTACTATAGCATATTACATAATGTGCTTTCTTATCTTGAAGGAAGATTGAATAGAAGAAAAAAGACAATGATAACGGAGAGAGAAATTTTGAAATACATATAAATGGCTAAGGCAAGAACTGATATTGGAATAGGATACAAGCGATATTTAGAACCAGAGGAAGAGAGAATTACCATGATGAGAAACTTCACTAGGCTTGAAACACAACATAAGAAAGATGGATTTAATATGAAGATTTTGAGGATGTTAGTACATGATTGGAGGTAGTGAGAAATCAAAACATGAAGAAGACAAGTTTTACTGCTTACTGAATTTATCAGGGAATGAGAGACACTTGAAAAGAGAAACTGCCAAAATATGCCAATAACAATGGCATCACTTTGAACATTCCTGTAACACACCTGGCATTAAATAGATAACTGCTCATCTAAAGCAGAAAAAATGCACCTAACCTCGCTATTTCATAATTTCTCAATTAACAGATAAATATATTTATTTAAGTAATTAAATATGTAGATTAAAAATATTTCTTTTCCTTCATTCTTTTATACTTTCAGGAAACTATGCAAATAGAGTTTCAAACAATTAACTCAGAAAAATATTCTCCTGATGTAACTCCTATGCATTTTATTGGGTTAAATTTAAATACACTGGTGTATCAGAACATATAAGAAAATTTTAGATCATTCTATTTTTCTCAACTTTGATAACCTCCATGCTATATTGGAGACTTACTGACCCTACAATTTCTTTTTCTTTTTTTTTCTTTTTCAAAAAATGTTTAATAGAATGCCAACTTACTGATCTGATATAATTTGATTTTATATTTTCGTATATAGATGTCAAAAGTCATTTTATTCTTGTATTATATAAATTAAATTATGTTGATTACAAAATTACCATAAGATTCTTTGTTATTAATAAATCATACATATAATAAAAATGTTTGATGTTCCTTTAAATGACATTTTTAATAGTGCTGGTACATCAGCAACACAATATCATGTTCTGGAAAACTAAAATGACACAAGGAGATTGATTGTAGTCTATGGATTTCAATTCAGTATGAACCGTGCTTCTCTTCTGTTTTTAATGAAATTGTATCTACAGAAATAAACTTGGCAAAATTAGAGCAGGAAATCAAAGGGAGTTGGGCAAAACTGGCATTTTACTCCTCTTCTAAGCCATATATGTCCTTTAAAAATTTTAAATAGTCAATGTATTTCATAGAAATAGGTGATGGCATCCCGACCAACACATCATCTCTCTCTTTCAAGGGTGATTTTGCTATCTGTGTGGGCATTATATTTATTCTCCAGTTCAGGGCACAGAAAAATGACTCATAATTGATTTGTTCATCACTGTTTTCAAACTTGGACAGTAAGGATTCTAAAAGATCATTACTCAAAGGCAACCTGAAGGACTTGCATAGCCTTTTGATGTCTTTGCTGGGTAATACTTTTTTTCTCTCTCGATCTTGGTATACAGAGCTACAAATGAGTCTTTCAAAGTTCTCAAAAGAATTTTTCTTGAGCTGTTCATGGGCCATTGCAATTAGGACATTCACATCTGGACAAGGGTCATCAGGCACCCTGTAGTGACGTGCAATGGTTACAAATTCTTGTTCTGTGAGGTTCCCAGCAGCTATGGTCATCACTATGTCTCTGAATGTATTACAATCCATCTTCTTCGTGAGCCCAGAGTCAGCAGCCCTAAACACCTGCCTGACGTCTCCGGATTTTGATATTTTTTCTTTCAGCTTTTCTAGAACAAGTTCAAGGTTGCTCAAAGGAAACTTGTCTGAATTCTCCTCCATGAATTTTAAGGTGTACTCATCAGCACTGAACACAACAAACAGGTGGCCATTCACATTCACTTTGGCTCCAATATACAGATCCTCGGCTTTGATATATTCTGATAGTTCACTTTTGAAGACTTCTTGTCCAGGCTTCTCAACACGCATTCTTTTCAAGAACTTCCGGAAATTAAAAACGGAATTCCTCTCTGTGGGTTCAAACACTGAAATTGTGTCATCACTGAGAAAATAAGATATAATAAACAGTCTGCCCTCATTGGCACATGGTTTTGTGATAAGTTTTGCTAAGAAACGGAGTATACCGCTTGTGTTGCCATAGCTATCTTTTTCCATGAATTTCCCGACATTCCTCAGATGAAGACAAGGTTTGGGCACGAGGCCTATACAAGAGCACAGAGAATCCTCTTCAGAACCAAAGCCCGTATAAGGTGGAAATTTCCTTTCTATTTTTGGAAGAAGTGGAGCCTTGAATGAAATCGGCGTAAAGTTCTCAATTCCATATTTATTCTTATAATAAGTCTTCGTGAATTCATCACAGTCACAAAGGACCACTTTCCTTCCCCACACATTGATGGTGGTTCCTAAGGACAGGTCACTATCTTTGTAAAACTCTTGCTCTGATTTTCCCAGCTTGTATTTATCCAACACGTAGCCATTCACTTGTTTCACTGCCAAGCCACCATACACATTGAGAACAACCTGATTTGTTACCTCGCCTGGTTGATAGAGTCCAGGGGGGCCATACTTGGGCAGCTTTCTCCTCTGGAGGAAAAATGGCAGAGCATCCCGGCCTGAGTTGTGTGCTAGCAATTCTATGATTTCAATAGTATCATCAGACAGAAAGTAGTGCAAGACGAGTTCTCTACGGTCCCCAAATAATGAGGCGGAATCATCCCACAGGCAGAAGAAACGCAATACCTTCCTGTCATACTGGAGGAACTGTTTCAGGGTGTCGGAGGATTCCTGGGGCTGTAAGCGCTTTACGCAGTCTAGCTTCTTTCTCCATATCTTCATGGAAGGATCTTCCGGACACTGTCCTGGGGGGTTTAATTTGACTCCTATTTTCTTCAAAAAGTTTTTTGTGAATGCATCACAGTCGTAAATCTTGAATGTTCGGCCATAAAAGACAATGTCTATGTTGACATTGAAATGATGGACCGTATAAAACTGAGCATCCTCCGGAGGTGGGAGAGAAATCCGATGACGCCTGATGAAAGTCCCTTGAGGCATTCCGCTGTTTCTCACCTCTGGTTCGTTTACCTGAATTGTGTCATCTTCGAGATAGAAGAGGATTTTATAGTATCTGATGCCATAGTTTTCTTGACTTGTATCACGCACTTTATCTTCTACATAGGCATCGAAAGATAATACCTGTTTGTCAAAAGCTACCCAGGCCGGTGCGTCACTTCCCACTTCTTTAGTAAATACACTGTATTTGTGCTTCATCTTTTGGCCGAGAAGCGGTTCTCCGCCTATTCCAGGTTTACTTTCACCCACCAGCATGCTAACATTGTTGCAAAAGCCCCAGTGTTGAGATTTGTGGAACTTCGTCTTTCCCACGTTGCGGCTGAAGCTGTAGCCGGGCAGGAGTGGCAGGGCCATGGTTCTGAGCTTCCAAGAGTCAAGGATCCTGGAGGAAAGGGGCCCGCAGGTAGCAGCTGCTTTGCGACCGCAATGTTGAAGCCCCCACTCTCAACGCGTTTCCTAGATACAGGAGGTGGCGTCACAGAAGAGTGACCCCATAATTTCTTTGACGATTCAGAATCCTCTCTATGGAAATAAAGTTGATGTCGTAGACACTTGAAATGTCCCACTTAGCGGTCCTCTGTGTAACTGAACTTTCGGCATATGAAATATCCTCCATATTTAGCAGCAATACAGGCTACATAGTAAGACATTAATCATAACCATTTTTAAACACATATTACATTTTTCATCGCAGTGTATATATTTCCTTTGATATCAAAGGAAATTAAATTACAAAATCATTATAAAAATGGCAACTCTGCATAGATATTCCCCAAAATTTCAATGTATCTTGTGTTTGTTCTGCTACCGTAGAGAAAATGGTATCATAACATTTCCCCAACATTGTACAGTAGGCATTTTTTGCTCTTCTACTTTCAGAGATACAATCGAGGTTCAGAGAGTACACGCTAATATTATAACCACTTGGGTTTAAATTTTGTCAGTTAATAGTGGTGCTATGGACTGAACTGTGTCTCCCCCAAATTCATATGTTGAGGTCCTAACCTGCGATGTGACTGTATTTGGACATAGGGCTCTAAGATGATCAAGAAAGTAATTAAATGTGGTCATGGGGTGGGGGAGGGCTGATCCTATAGGATTCGTATTCTTATTAGAAGAGACACCAGAGCGCTAGTACATTCTCTCTCTCTCTCTCTCTTTCTCTCTCTCTTTCTCTCTCTCTCTCCAACATCCCCCACCCATCCACCCAGGTAGGACAAAAAAAAGGAGAAGGTGTACGTCTGCTGCATGATGGAAGGGAGCTCTCATCAGAAACCATCGATGCTGGTACCTTGGCCTTGGCCTTCTAATATTCAGAACTGTGAGAAAATAAATTTCTGTTGCTTAAACCACTCCATCTATGGTATTTTGTTATAGTACCCTGAGCAGACTAATACAAGCAGTATGGCTTTCAACAAGTTGCTTTAACATTTCTGTGCCTCAATTTCCACAACTGTAAAAAGTGTGACAAGTGTACTTACATTTTATGAGTCATAGTCAGGTTTACTTGAGAGGTTGGTAAAAGCACATACTTTCATCTATGAGATGAAAAGGTCTGAGGATCTGATATAGAGCACAATAACTATAGTTCATGAGAAATGTGTTATATAATTGAAATTTGCTAAGAGAGTAGAATTTAAATGTTCTCTCTCACACACACACATAAGATAGATAGATAGATAGATAGATAGATAGATAGATAGATAGATAGATAGATAGACAGATAGATAGATAATCAATAGATAAAGTGACAGATGTGTGAATTAGATGAGGGGAATCTTTTTACAGTACACTTACATATCAAATCACCATGATGTACCCTTTAAATATCTTACAAATGTGTATGTCAATTACATCTCAGGAAAGCTGAAATTTTAAAACAAAGATAAAAAAGAGAACCTGAATATGACGGAATGATTTAAATTCAGTAGTAAGTAGCTTTTGTTTCCATATCATTTATAGAGCAATGTTGTCAGTAAGTCAGCAAAAAATAATTGACATCATCGAAAAGCCTCAGTTCAATTAAGATCTGAGATATACCAAAAAACATTGTCTCCGTTATTTTCTTATTCAGAAGTAATATCTTTAAAATGAAGATAATTGAATCTAGAGAGAAAATATTAATTTTTTTGTTGTTGAAATGAAGAGTTGTGGTCACCTTCAGTTTAAAGTATGGATTTATGTCAAAATTAACTATTTTATGTTTTTAATATATTCATTGGACATTTTTAAATGGGTAAAAATGTAACATCTGAAAGAAACAACTTATAATATTTCAACAGTGTTGTTTTTATCTGAAGAATCCCTCTTTCATGCTAAGAATGCCTATGTTCTATTTTTAATTTGATGAACCCTGTTTATAACTTTAGGGTTTTTTTCGACTGAATGCATCAGACTCCCCTAAATGATCTTCATGCCGTCATTAACTTAGATGTGAGATTATGACTTTAAAAAATCAGAAAATTCAGGTTTCTTTTGGAGTTTACAGGTGAACCTACTTGTTGTACAAAAGGTAAGACTAAAGACACCGAGGATTTTCCTTAAATCATGGAGCCCATGTAAAGACTGGGCTAAGACTAGAATTGAAGTATTCTGATCCAAGAACAATCTTTCAGTCCCATTGGCCTTTAATATTTAATTCTTACAGTTAGGTACATGATAAATTTTATCTAGTCCCAAAAGATAATAGGCTGTTATAAATTCAATATTCCAATTAATGCAGAATTTTCGTAAGTTATAGGGAATTATATTTTTAAAGCTTTAGAATAGTTTTAATCACTCTGCAGTAATGAAAATATTTTGTATTTGTTCTGCCCAGTATAGTAACCAAAACCCATCTGTGGCTATTGAGCACTTGCACTGTCTAGTGTAACTAAGAAAATTAATTTTTAATTTAATTTTACCTAAATTAAGCTAGTGGCTACAGTCGTGTACAGTTCAGTTTTAGAATAAAATTAGAAGTGCAGACTAAATTATCTTGAATAGTTGTACTTCATGGACATTATTGTAAAATTGATAATTGGTATTTATAATAATATGATATTTAGGAATATCATCTTCATGTTTCAATAAGCCCATATGCTCATCTCTATATGACTGTATAGAGATCGATATAGCTATGTACACCAGACACCTAATGCAAATGATGGTTCTGCACTTGCATGGAAAGATACTAAGATAATTAGTTAAATGAACTCGCTGTTTTATTTATTTCAAGAATGTTGAGAATGTTGTTTAGAGTATCATCTTTATGAAAATCCATGGAATAAGTTTTTCATAGGATATGATACTAGGAAAAGACATGAAATGAATAATTTATTTTACATCTCTCCTCTGTCTTTGCTGATAGGAATCTTAATCCAAATGTTCAGCTCATCTTTTAAAACTGAGTAGTCTTCGATAACATAAGTAATAAATGTACCAAATTTACTGCTTTGAATTGGGTTTTATTATTCTTATTTTCATCTTGCTTGGCTTTATCTATTTATTCCTCTTTTTATAAATTCCATTTTATATCAAGATACACACATTCATTTACATATATTTTATATACTGTGTAAAAGAATATATAATAATGGCCAACAAGTATAGAGTTCTTAATTTCATTAATAATTGGAAAAATCCATTTTAAAACCATAATGAGCTACCACTAAACATCTAAAAGATGGTGGATATTAAATAAACATCCCCCTCACACACACACACACACACACACACACAACCACCACCACCACCACCACCAAGGGACCAACGATTGGTTATATAGAATAAGAAGAACTGAAATTTTCATACACTGCTGGTAGAAGTATAAATTTGTAAAACAGCTTCAGAAAACTCTTCAGAAAAATGATTTTCTAAACTAAAGCTGAACATATGAATAGCTATGACTCAATAAATCCGCTCTGATATATAAACCCAGCAGAAATGCTACATGTGTGCACCAAAAGGCATGTACAAAATGTCCATTGCTCTACTATCCATAACAGCCACCAAACAGTGACCACTACATGTTCAACAATAGCAGTTGATAAATAAATTAAGGTTTATTCATACAATTGATGCTACACAGCAAGGAAACATTGAAATAATAGTACTGAATCTCGAAAACATACTGTTGAGTGAATAAAGTTAGAAATAAAAAACACATTGTTTATGAGTCCATTTATACGAAGTTCAAAATACCCAGTTAACCTTTGGTGTTAAAGTCAGGTTATGGTTACTTTGAGGGGAAGAGAGGACTTTGACAGGGTGCAAGTGAGAGAGACTTTGGGGTGCTTATATGTTTTTTTGATTTGGGAGGTGATTAGATAGTGTGCCTCATTGGTGGAATTCATAGAGATGTATGCTTAGGATTTCTACAATCTTTTGTCTGTATGTGATAACATGAAATATGTAAACAAATTTACCTTAAAATTCTGTTATATCACATGCACATATATATCACAGTCCAAATAGTCTTAGGAGAAAGTCAGTAAATAAATACATTGAAAAATATTAGAGCAAAGTGATAAAGGCTGAAAAGCCTAAAGGAACTATTTTCTCAAGGGTTAAAAGTGTCATTTTTCATCATATAAACTCATCGTGATGTGTGTATATGATGCACATTTTAGAGAATGTATTTTTAAAAGTGTGTTATGATTTCTTAATATTTTAAACATAAGTCTGATATATTCTATATAGTATGGAATTGACATAAGAACATGAGCAATAGTAATTTCACAAATATAGTTCAGGAGCCATTAGTTTTTGTGTTTTTATGAGTATTCTACCTTGAAGGTTAAAAGGAAAAACAAGCCTTAAAATGTTACTTATCTTCATGCTGTGAAGTTACTAACAAGGATGATACTTTGTTAGTTTAAAAAACCAATCCTGTGAAGGAATTCCTCATTAGAAATTTGATATGGGTATTGTTTGCATATATTATAATTACCTAATATTTAAAACCTCTATACTGAATTTTTACTTTTCCTTTGGTTATATGCCTACTTTTCTTAAATTGATTTATGAATGTCCAAGGCTGCTTTGCAGTTTTATCCTTTTAGCAATAATAGATGCAATATATCACAAAAACAAATTTTTAAGAGAACATCATTAGAGTGATGTAGCACTAGTAATAAACCCCTTCACACTTGGATGAACTTAAATCAGTTTCTCTTTATTGATTTTTGGTCATAACATAATTTTAAAGTTCAACTCAGTTAATAAAAAAAGATTTGCTTGGTGTTATGGACAAAATTCTTGTGTTGTAACTTCCACTTCATTTATGGAAGACTGTTACAGTTGTATCATATATGGATCTTGAATAGATATAGTAATGAGAATATTATTTTATGATAATCTTTATGCATAATATATTTTCCTCCCCTTTTATTGATGTGAATCCTTCAACTCATCTTTATTATGATAGTATCCAATGATGCTTTAAGTAAATATTTATATCCTATTGCCTCTGATTTGTATATATTCTTGTGTGTGTGTATGTGTGTGTGTGTGTAAAATGAAAAAAATGTATTTATCAAATGTACAAATAATGACTATTTTTAAAGGTTTATGCATTTCATGCGAGCATTTAAATTATTATTACTAAAAATGTGATCATTTCCTTTAGAAGGCTACACATTACTTATTTACATAGGACTGAAAGACTTATGTGAAGAGTGGGTGGTTTTATTGTAATTCGTTCCTTTCATTTCATTCATTAAATAGTCTTAAAAATCAATTATTCTGACTTGTTTTTAACATTATGAATCAAAGACTCTATGAAGGGTCTATCCTATCAGGAGAATGAGTCCCTTCATCCAGAATGAAGTAAATGAATGCTTGTGAAAAGGTAAAAGAAAATAGGTTGTATATGAAATCAAGTAAGGATATTAAACTTGTATTTATCGCTACTCTTCCTGTGAAGCAGTGTCTACCATAATGGTTCTTTTTTCCCCCACAGCAATGTAACAGATTACATGTACTACATGATTCCCTGGGCTCACTCAGACATAGCATTACAGCATTTATAAAATTCTCAGCTCTCTATCAATAATTCCTCTCCTTTCGTTTTTTACACAAGGAAACCAACCATAATGCAAGAGAGCAAGAGTTCACATAATATAATTTCACATTCACTCTATACTTTAAAAATGAAACTATTAACAAATTTATTTGCTTTATTTTTAAACATGCCATCCAATACTCTTCACATGCCATCCAATACTCGTCTGTGTTAAGACTGCAGATAAACACATCTGTCCCATAACATAATAAGCACACACTAAAGGGGAAGGTAGCATTAGACAATTACCATTCAATGGCTCGAGGAAAATTTGAGTACAATTGTAATATTAGCCTGAATGACAGAATAAAATTTTCACTGACTCTTGAAAAAAAGAAAGGCAGTGGATACTTGCTCTATTATGCAGCAGTATAAAAAGAACAAGATCTATATTTTAATTTATCTAGAGATAAAGAAGTCCTCTATGGAACTGACCAAAACCAAAACCCAAAATATATCCCTCCAACATCTCTCCCGTCCCCTCTCACCAAAGCTTCTTGACATCTTTGCAAGTTCAAATGTTATCTAATTTTTAAAAATCATTTTAAACGCGTTCATTCATTCAACAAATATTTATTTAGCTAGTCATCCTATTAAAGGTCAGATGGTCTAATTGAAGCAGACATGAGGATCACTCGTTGGTATAGTAAAAGGTGTCTAAAGAAAGTACCAGGACAAGGGTAGGCAGACAACAGCCATGAGTATAAATTTCCAATGAAAAAAGTCGGGAACTATCCCATTTCTCACAGTGACAACCACGTGGTCATCATAACACATCAAACACATTTGGAGGTGGTTTAATAGCGCCATTAAAACAGAGGCCTCAGACTCATAAAGCACTACTTCAAATTCAGTTTAAGATACTTGCCACGTTGCTGAGCTTTGATAATTTTCTTAACATACTTAAGCTCCCATGTCTTCTTAATCTATCAATTAGACCACTAGGATTTTTGTGAACATTGAATGGGATAATATGTGTAAAACACTTAGGTCTAGAACATAACACATGCTCAATAAATGATAGGTTTCATCTGCTGCACCTATAACCTAAGACAAAATTTGAAGCCAATATGTATCATGACCACAAAAATGGATTAATACTTATTTCTAAATGAGCTAAGAAAAATTTTTAAAGTCTGTTTACTGAACGCCTAAGTCTCTCAGCTTCCCTCTATGAAGTCATGTGACATTATCACCAAAATTAACAATAGAGAAATGAAATAGTTGTTTGCTACAATTTCAAAGACTGCATTGCTGATGAGAGATGCTTTAGAAACACTGGCATAAAACATTTTCTAAATTGAACATAATTACAGTATCTACCTTGGGTTTCAATTGGCAAGAATTTCAGTTCTGTGTGGCTCTAATTAATAACATTGGATGTATAAATTATTTATTTTTTCTATAGGGAGACTTATCCAGAAAAGCATAGGTAATTTAAACCTTCCACACTATATGAGAAAAACATTTTTTCTTAAAACCCTAATTCTATTCTTCAAAGAATAAAACATCATACTGGCTACCGCAATCATCCTTTTGTTTTGTCTGTTTGTTTGCTTGTTCATTTATAAGGACACTGAGATGGTAAGCCAATAAGAAAATAGAGGGCAAAGTCAGGCCATGTTCTCCTGAGATTTAACTCTGCGAGGTAACATCTAGAATTAATAACATGTGAACCTGGAGCTAGTCGACCAGGTAATTGCCTTCAACAATATTCATCATTAATCCAGATAATTGCGATTCCATTTTACTTAAATAAGGTGTTGCACATTGGCAAGAGTCTACAGCACTCCTACCTGGCTCAGGGTTGACTGCCATCATTCACAGTATGCCAATGGCTCATGCTGGCATTGGTTAACGGTTTGGTATCTACCCTGGTACTCTAGGCACATGTATCTCAAAAAGATGGAAGATCAACACCAAGCTCTCCATTTACACGTAGTATGTAGAATGAGATATTCAAGATCCCCAAATATAACCCTGTTTGCTGTTTCTTTTTTAAATTCCAACACATTTTTTTCAAAAGTTCATCATACTTCCGAGAACTTTTATTCTACAGTGGTGTATGCCATTTTTTGGTTTGTTTTTTTTAACCACTCAAGCACAATTATCTAAAACAAACACACGTGTACTCCCTGTAAAGTACAGGGAATACAGTGTGATGCCTGCTAGAGTCCATTCCTCTTCGTGATCCCCAAAACTGTATAAAATAGTATCACATATTTTCTGGGTTTAAGGAAAAAAGGGAGACTTTGCAGAATCACAACATCATCAAGTGGCAGAGTTTAGAGATTATAGTCCAGCCTCCTAAAGTTAAAAACTAAAAGAATGCGATTCAAAGAAATGATGATGTTAAACAATCAGTCAATGATGGAGCTAGCACCATTCACATTTTGTCATTAAACATCATTATACTTCTGAAAAACATATACGTATAAACTAAAAATGGTAGGGTAGGTTTTTCCATAAAGCGTTTTTAACAGCAATCAATAAAGAGGTTACAATTCTACTTTATATTGTAATTCTGCTGAACACATACATAATACTTTAAAACTGGTAAACAAGCATGTAGAAAATACAGGGGGTGCCGATAAAAAATGTATACACATTTTAAGAGAGGAAAAAACTGTATTAAAATTGTAATACTCAATATATACCAATAACAAAAGATGAATACCAGTCATGTGTATACATTTTTTCTGGCACCCCCAGTATCTAAATAATAACTCTCCAATATTCTTCAACATATATTCTTCAATAAAAAACAAGATTATTTATTCAGTTCCCTCAGTTTGAGATTGACAAGATATATTGCTATTCCAAGGAGTCTACTTTGATAACCTTTACCCTTGTGTTGGTTAAATTCAGTATAGCTATGTTTGCAGGAAAGAATAAAAATTAATTAAAGTATTCATACTAGCCCTGCCTGCAGCATTCATCCACCACTCACTGAGCCTCCCTAGAAGCTATAAAGAGCCAATGGGCAACTATAGCCCATATCTCCCACCTCTAATCATCCTGAAATTATGTATCCCTTTCTCCTACACTTTATAAACAGTAGTATAAATTATGCATGTAGCCAAACTGATAATATGAAACACTCTTAGAAACAAAATAGAAACCTGCATAAACTCTCCAGTTTTGTCAGTGAAAATAGCCTTTTATTATAAAGTGGCATTCTTATAACTTCAAAAATAGGTTTTCATTTTTATAGAATATTTAATTCAGGAATGAAAAATGTATATATTTTTAATCAACTTGCAAGACAACAAAATGGATTTTTCATCAGCATTGCCAGAGGTGAAGGAACCTTCCATGATGAAAGAAGCAGAAAACCTATTTCAACTATCGCAGTACCTTAAGGATGAATAAGATAGTTTATATTTTGGATAATAAATCACTTTTGTAGCATTTCGAAAATCAAGGAACTTGTTTATCAAAATAGAATTTAGTCATCACAATGCAAAATCCTCAGGCAATGAGAATTGCAGTAAAATTTTCTCCTTTTATAACTGGATCAATATTTTTGAGTATATGTGTATTCACTGAGTCCCTTTAACCCACTATATTTCATGTTTGCTACAAAGTCTTCTATGTCACAAGAGATCGAAAGATTGAAATTAAATCTAAACACATAAACACACTATCGAGTGGACAGAAACATACACAAAGAAAAAACTTTTTACTCATCATTCTGAATACTCAGCATTGCATTGCCATAATTATAGTACCAGGAATTTGGCTTTGTTGCCAGGCCTAAGAGTCTATTCAGAGGAATTTTAGCAGAACATAATAAATAGGGTATACTGTTCCCTAGACCTCTAGTTCCCGGGATAATACATATTAAGTGCCATCTGAATTCCCTAGCTTATCTCTAGTTCCCATGTTTTTGAGACAGCAACAAAGAATATGTTGACAATGATCAACCCTTTCTGCCAAAAGGTCTTTACATATACTTTTCTTTCTGGCTGCAAAGCACTTCCCTCTCAGTCAAGTCAAATTAATGCTTTCTTATTCTTTGTTTGTCGGTCAAACAATGAATTTTTTTTGGGGGAGGGGTTTTCTGAACTCCTTTACTAGGCTAGATCCCCCAATTATATACCCTATGTACCTCCACACTTATCCAATTGCTATTGGTATGATTGATCAATTAATATCTTACTCCCCGACTTTGTCCTTGAGGACAAAAATCATGTTTCTTTTTGCCAATTTTGTGTTTCAGGTTTTTAGTAAAGAATGTGATACATAGAAAGTATTCCATATATTAGTTTTGAAAAATATTAATCCAATTCCGGCACTTTCTGTTGTCTGAAAGCCAGTGTGTAGTAGACTTCATTCAACCTTACCTCTCTACTTGTTAATAAACACAGATATACTTGTAAGTCATGCTCTGACTGAATCATGAATCAGAAAATGGAAGTGGCCATTTTGGAGTGGCAGTCTCTGGTTTGCAAATATATACAATTGAATATAAAAATGAAACTGCTTGGAGTTGATGGGATCAGGGGTCACAGATCTGCAACAATTCAGATGTTAGTTGCTGGAATGAAAACAAAAGAACATATGCTCAAGAGACTCGAGTATTATTAAGCATTAAATGAACATGCAACTTCAGTTCATGTACAAAGCATTCCTTTTGTAACAAGGATATCTTTGGATAAAATTTACCAAAGATTGGATTCTCAAAATACTGAGGAAATGACCCAGCATCTAATTAGGAAGTCACTATAATTCCACATTTTCAAGTGCCATAATTACTCAAATTTGTCTCTACGTTACATGTTTTCTAGTTTTCCCCTTACAGTAACTCAGTACTTTATACTTGTGTATATTATTGAATTACTCTCTTCTTAGAAAATTATTTTAAAATTACTACTGCATTGGTAAAGCACTATTGCTTGATGTCCAAGCTTTCAGCATCCAGTGTAACATTATCACACTTTTAATTCTTTCATTGAACCATCAGTGCTTGAACTTATGCAAATTAAAGCCAGAAAAATGAATCCTGAACACTTTCAATCAACTTTTTTCATTAATTACTTTCCAGACAATACAATGATAAACAGACAATAGTCTAGTAGTAATCTAGTGCATGTATAATAAGCTGTCAATTTTTTGCGTTTAATTCAGCCAGAAATATTCAAAATCCTGTAAAGTATTTATTTCTGTGCATACAAGCATTATTTACATCTGTTATCAAACATGTTTAGTAGAATCAGTAATGTCTATTCTCTAAAATACATTAATGCTATAGAGTTATTTAAATATAAATTTACAGCAAATGTATAAAGTCCATTCAACAATCATATCTGATCCTTCCCCTCTCCTCAGTCTATAAAAACTTCATTGTTCAAAGATGTACAAAGGAAGGTTGAAGTTAAAGGCCTTAAGCAAAGTCACTGTACCGTGACTTCATATTTGACATCCTGTAATTATCAAATAAAGAGATTTTCACGTGTCTCATGAGTTTGACACCTAGAAATAATGGGTGGAATCAACACAGCTATGTTCTATTTGCTTGGGGTAGGAGAAGGAGATAATGAAATCAAGTTTGCAGGTATAAATAAAAATGAAATGCAGTTCATTTCTGTTTCCAGCTAAGCAAAAATGGGAAAAGAAAGGGACAAATGTATATTACTCTACTGCTTACCCATTTACCCTTCACCAAAAAATTAAAAATAAATAAATAACTAGGGCTATTAAATATCTCTGTTATACCAATATCTTGACCACAGCTCTAAGTAAACAATCATCTCCTCTACCTAGTGGAAGAAGCAAGCAACATACAACTTAAAAACATATTAAAGAATGAAGAAGTAACGGGTTTAGTGTTACTACTCCATTTTTAAAGAAAAGATGGATAAGACGCAAAAAATATGGTAGCAAAATGATTCATCAGAAAGATCTTTCAACAAGTCTTCTGATATTTGAAATGATGCTTTGAATTTACACTCTGGTTGTGCCACTGCAAGTAGCTGAACTCTTCTAACAACCCTAGTGCTCTCAGAAAATGACCTCAATCCCCAGATGAGAACTCAGCACTGGCTGGTATCTTGATTTCAGTCTTGTGAGGCTGAGCTAGGAGCCCAGCCACACTGTGCCTGTATTTCTAACCCATGGGAACTGACATGATAGATGTATGTTGTTTTAAGCCATTAAGTTTGTGGTCATTTGTTATGTAGCAATAGACAACTAATACAGTCTTAGTGCCTTATCTGAGTCATAGGAGTTGTGTTCTCCAGGAAAAAACAAAACAAAACAAAACATAATTATACAGTTTCAGGAAAATTTACTAATTTTAACCTATTTCAACCAATGAAAAGTATAATCACTGATGAACGTATTTTCTGAATGACATCTATAACTTCATACCCCTCTTTTACATCAGTCTGTCTTCCATCCAAGTACTTGGGTGGTATGATCGCAGACTGCATCAGTCTGTCTAAAACACCTTCAGCAATATATCACATTAGTCTATGTTCTGCAGAACATAAAGTTACTTTCATTGTCTGCTTTATTTTATGCCATCAGATTACTACCCACTTAAAAAGAAATGACTGGAACACCAAAACAGTTTAATTGAGAAGTCAAGTTGGTAAAATCAGAGAGGTTGGAATTCCTATCAGGTCTCAGACACTTACAGCAATGACAGAGGCCTCATATACCTCTTTTAAGTCTTCCTGGAATCTCCATTAATATGAGGTAAACTAGTTCCCACATGGAAAGGAGAACTAGCTTCTAAGAATATATTCCCACATAATAAAATGCAGATTACAAGAAGCACTACCATCAGTATGAACTTGAATGCAGCTGTAGAAGAAATAATCTGAACACTTGAAAAGCTGCCTTAAAATTTTTAAAAAGTAGTGATTCTTACATCTTTTTTTGTTATTGAGAAAAGAGGATATACGATGATTCCTTCTGTACAAGAGTGGTCAATCTCTCCTGAAGAAAGCTTTGCTAAATACGTGTCCATCTCAGTATTTCTCTCAGCTTGCAGATAATGATTCATTTGAATAGTCACTTTATATAATGAGAACCAGTTCCTTCAAAATAGTAGTTTTAGCTTACTTTTTTTTCTCCTCCTAACCAACGACAATTAATTAAGCCGTCATGCAAAGCACCATAAAATAGAAATAAAGAAATACGTTATAGGTTAAATAATCAAGTCTTTGAAGGGTGCTATGTGGGGGGAAATATTTCCTTACCTTTAGCTATAAAATGACAAATTGCTTTATATCAACTTGGATTTTGTATGTGATTAAAGCCTGTGGACAAGAGGCAGAGTTTAAATAAAACCCACTGGATAACTATCCAGTATTTTTTTTAAAAAAAAGTCTTATGGAAACTTGCTCTGAATGAAAATCAGTGCACACTCACATAGCATAAATAATAATGAGATTTATAGTGATGAGACAGTATGCTTTGGCATTGCACTGTCAAAAACAGAATTTGTGGCTTTCTGCCAATCAAGCTTAAAGGGCATGTCACAACGTTCAGATCACGTTACATAAATGAAAAGATTATACAATAGAGGAGCCAATATCCCTAACTTGTTTTAATATTTAATCAAACAATATAAAACATTCCCTTTCACATCCGTCTCTTCGATTTATGTGACGCTCCTTGTGTTACTTTCTTTTTTTTTCATTAAAATAAAAATTCCCCTCAACGATTTTAAAATAATCAATTTTGGTAAATAATCCTATTTACTTAAAATGCAAGAAGCATAGAAAACCATTTAAAACTTGTGATGTGTTATTTTGGAAAAAGACAACAAAAGCAGTGTAAATAACTGTGGGGGATTTCCAAACTCTAAACCTGCACTTCAATGATTTGAGCATTATAAATTGGTGAGGCCTCCTCAGAAAACTCATCGGTATATGCACATTTAGTGATGATGTATGCTAGAGTACAATATAATAGAGGAGAGGAAATAATTTATGATTAAAACCACATATTTTCAATAGACTAAATGAAACTTCAAGATCTCCATTGGACACTTTAATTCATATATCCATTCAGCAAGAACATTTTTATGGAGCTATTGTATTCTTAGTTCTACATAGGAATATAGTACTGGAGGAAGGAAGAAGCAGCAGAAAACAGAATTTTCTTTCTTTAGAGCCTATCATTCGGTGAGATGGTAGATACAGAGAATATAAGCAAAGACCCCAATAAACCCCACTTAGGTTCTAAAGTACAGTGGCAAGTAAATGGGGGATAAGAGTCTGTCTTATATAGCACCAGATATCTGGACAAATACTTGTAAATAAAATTCAGAAAAACAACCAGAGGATTATACACAAGTATGCAACGTCAAACTGCCACAGCACAAAAGCTTTCAAATAGTTCATTTTTGCCCCCTGTAAGGTTTAGAATCATTTAGACAATAAATTTCAGCTAATTGCATCAACTAGGTCAAAATGTATGCACATGTGACATACGCTGGCAAGTTTGTAATTGCCTCAAAAGACCTAAGGACTCTCAACTTGAACAATATTGGCAAAATGTCCAAGGAGAAAAGGGTAGAATGAGACTGTGAGTTCATTTGGAATTTAAGATATTAATATGAATTCATGGAGAGGTGAAAAGAGAGAGAGAGAGAGAGAGAGAGAGAGAGAGAGAGAGAGAGAGAGAGAGAGAAGAGTGTATCCTTATAAAAGTAAATGGGACACAAAAGTAAATAATGTAAAGTGTTGCAATCACAGAAAATATAGTCTAAGTGGAAAACATAATGAGGAAACACTTGCTAATAATAATATAGGGTAATAAAGGGAGGTGAGTAGGAAGAAGAAAGTTCTATATAAACACATAATTAGAGCAACTAACCCACAGAAAGGTGAAAGAAGGGTTCAGGAATCTATTAAGAAAAAAAGGAAAAGATGCCTTGGTGGAGTCTGGGTGGATTAAATTTAGAGCTGAGAAAAGGCGGTTGGAGATAGTGTGCTAGTGATGGGCATAGGTGCCCCAGATAGAAGGAACCTGCAAAAGCGCATAGTTAAAGGAAACCACTGCCTGTTCCATCCGTTCAGAGCACTGCAGAATGGGGACGGTAGGTATGTCACAAGAAAAGTGAACAGAGAGACAGTGAGAGGCCAGTAAATCAAGCTCATAATTCAGGTGTTATAGTGAAGGCAAAGGAGGTCATGGGAATACGGTACCAGGGCAGTGTCACTGTCAAGTTCCTTGTAGAGAGCACTCTCTGGTTCTTCCTGTTTTAGAAAGAGTTAAAACTGAACGCAAGAATGTAAGTTTAGGATTGCTACAATTATTTAGGTGATAAAGAATGAGGGTCTAGAAAATGAGTGGTTCTGAAATGGAAAGGAGAGGAGAGACCTACTATCTATACATAAGGAAAATTCATGGGATTTAGTTTGATTCCATGTGGGAGTGAAAGCAAAAGAGTTGAAAATGACGACCGTATGCCTGGTTTGAGCCATTAGTTAGGTGGTGGTTGTTTTAAAATGATGTGGGATGTAGAGAAAGAAGTACAGATTATGGCGAGAGGAAGATTATGATGCTTGGCCAAAACCCAAACAAAAAGCATCAAAATGCACAGAATGAACAGAGATCAGAATATGGGTTACCAAATAAAAAGAAATCTGTGTGTAGATAGGCTACAAAAATAATACTTTATCAAAACAAACAAAACACTTTTCTCCTAGTTTACTTAATTTCCAGGGTATATGCTATTTTAAGATAAGCAAAATTTAAATTAAAAATTCAGCTTAGGGGCCGGGCCGGTGGCTCAGACAGTTGGAGCTCCATGCTCCATGCTCCTAACGCCGAAGGCTGCTGGTTCGATTCCCACATGGGCCAGTGGGCTCTCAACCACAAGGTTGCCAGTTCAACTCCTTGAGTCCCGCAAGGGATGGCGGGCTGCACCCCCTGCAACTAGCAACGGCAACTGGACCTGAAACTGAGCTGCGCCCTCCACAACTAAGATCGAAAGGACAACAACCTGACTTGGGAAAAAAAAAGTCCTGGAAGTACACACTGTTGCCCTTCCCCAATAAAATCTTAAAAAAAAAAAAAAAAAAAAAAAAAAAAAAAAAAAAAAAATTCAGCTTAATGTCTTTCAAAGGCAATTGAGGTAAAATACATTTTTGTTAAAATTGCCAAGCTCATTGTTGAACACCATCACACAATTTATCAGACATACCAGATTCAGAATAATCACTGTTTTTAAGTACTTAAAAACCAGAAAACATATAACCTACAAATGCATGTAGATTTTAAGTGAGCTCCTCTAGATGAAAACAGTAAATATGATTTGCTGAACACATTTTGCAAACCTTGTGTCTACATAATATGAATTACACATACCTATTCAAGTTTCCTTTTATCTATCTACCTACCTACCTACCTAATTATCTAAAATGAGGACTCATGATATAAAAACTTGTCACAAGATAAGCATGATAAAGACTCTGAGCAGTGACATCTCAGTAATCATAAAGGAATAATGCACTTATGGAATATTAAACTTAGATTATGTATAGAATTGATGTCCTCCAGTAACCTGACCGGGGTTTATTTTAATTCACTAATACATAAAAAATTCACAAAACACTGTTAATTTTACTCAAATCTAAAAAATTGCTTTATTTTTCTTCATCAGCTTTGGAAACACATTTAGGAAGTGGACATCAACAATATGGGGAAAGTTTACCAAGATACCTCATTTCAGTGATTTGCTCTTTCAAAAGTAACTTCACTTTTCTGTTTCTGCAATTTTTTTCATCTAATTTTACAGAAGATAGGAGACCACTGAGCATTAGATTATGGACAGGTTTTGAAGGAATGATTTCACACTAAGAATCAAGAAAAAAATTCAGTCATTCCAAATAGACAAAACCTTAGGGTGCCCCAGAGAAAAACAACTTCTCAAATCTTTTCACTTTGATCATCAACCCGTTTTAAGTCATTTGTCTGGACTCCTGATGGGCTCATATCTAGAGAGGTCTGGAACTTATAAAAGAGATCTTTTCCTTCCATCTTTCCTTATTTCAGATTGAAATGGCAAAGTGCCTAGATACCACAGGTAAGTGCCAGAAGCTGCATTAGAAATTTGGCTGTTGTTAAATGCCTTCGAAGAAACTTCTGTTTTCATCAGGAAATGGCAATTACATGGATAATATGGCCTACCATGGTTTATTCTGGAGAAAGGAAATGGTTCATAGTGTGAATATTTTCCTTATGTTTGTTCTCACTTCATAGATATTACTAGTTCTCATAGCAGCTTATGATAAAAATTAAGTAGATACAACCTAGCACTGTATATACTGCTATTTATTCTCCTTACAGTTTTTCCTCCTTCTGCACCAATACAAATAATCCTGGCATTCATGCATTTATTTGAACAAAATCTTGCAATCGACTAGGATGAAAAATACTTTGGTTCATTTTCCTATTTAATTTCTTCTTCATTGGTTATTTAAAAATTTAGGTTGTTCTTCAATCTCCTTTTTAAGAGAATTTTAAATAAGAATTTAAATAATTTTAATGGCAAATCATACAAAGATCAGCAAGTTTGTTGTGTTGCCAGCAGTTTTTGTTGTTGTTTTGTTTGGTTTTCTAGTCTTCCTATAACTCATGTAAAATGTAATTGCTTAAAGAAGCCAAAACGTAATATTTCAATCTTCTGTAGAGTGCTAAGTACAATCACTTCCAAAAATCTTCCTAATAATAATAATGCAAAGAAAACTGAATTTGGGGTCTGGGCTTAAAATGCTTTATCAATTCAAGCACTTATTAATTAATGGTTTTTATTAAATAGCTTAACCTCCCTGAGATTTAATTTTTTCATATGTAAATAGGAATAATACAGAACTGTCCTACATTTCTGATAGGGTTATATGAAGGTTATATGTTACAATTCGTATCAAAATGCTTTGTGGTGAATAAATCACCATCCAAAATATTATTAAGATAGTTAATTCCACCTCAACCAGGGTCCTCAAGCTACTTCTGAAGGAAATTTTCATCACCTTCACCTTAACTAGTCAGATATCATAAATATCCCATCCTATCCCTCTGCTGTGTGTTATTTTCAGGCTATAGGCTGAGTTAAATCTCATTCAAAGTATTTATTTGCTGAGTAGGCTTGCTTTTATTCCTAACCTAAGGTTTTCTCTTCACTTAAAACACAATTCAACTTTATCCGGAGGTTTTTATAATGATAATGTGGTATATTCCTTCAAACATAAAGAGGTATGAAATAGAAAATTATGCTAATATATAAATACAAAAAAACAAGTGAGAGACAAAAATGTTTTTATCTGCCAGAACTCTAATCCTAAAGGGATTGAATAACAAGCTTTTCAAAGGAGAAAATCAAGTTAAATGGAAAATATCGTTACACATTAAGAGGCAAAGTGATACACAAAATAGTGAAAAGGGAAAGCAGCAAGATCATCTAACTAAAGGTTCTAAAATCCAAATTTTAGATACAAATGTCCATCTTGTTAGCTTTGCAGCCATGGCCGGATACCTTAATCTTTCTGAATTGCTTATTATGAAATCTTGAATTGATGCTCTTAGCAAATTAAACAAGTCTCATTTGATCATCCACGGACGTGAGGTAAGAATAAACAAGAACAGCGTATAAATGTGTTTTACACTATGAGCTAACCATGAAGAAAATTGGCATAGGGATTTGAATGCTTTCTTGAAATCATATATAAAAATGTAATTTTATTTCCAGGAAATTACTGGTAATTAAATTTATTTCTAGGAAATTAATCAAACTAAAGGATTGGAGCAGTAGGGTACAGAAAACCTTGAGTTTTCATAATGCTATCAAAGAGTAGCAATATGTTTGAAGGAAACGTAAAAATGTATCTATATTTTTCACTGTTAATTACAAATGCATAAATTGTTATAACAGTTTTACAAAAATAGATTCTACGATTGTCAGGGGAAGCCATCTATCTAACCTACAAATTGCCTAATCTGGGGTCATTCCACCTTAGCACGATCACTTTCAGTGATGAGAAATTCACCACTACTCAACGGAGGCCATTTTATTTTCAGTCAGCAGGAATTAATGTTAAGTTCTTCCTATTACCAGCAAAAATCTTTCTTCCCTGCAACTTCCACTGTTGCTGCCCCTTAAATTTTCAAAGAACTTTCCCTTCTCTCTTGCATATGACAGCTTTTATGTTTTTGAAGATGTTTTTCTTCTCCCTGGTTTTCTCTCTCACAGTAAAGATTTCACTTTTTTTTAATGGTTTTTATGACTTTATGTCAGGTGCCCACACTATCCCAGATCCTCTGTCTGGACAAACTCGAGTGTCAAAACATCTCGTAAGACCCAGTAGCAAGAATTCAGGATAACATGTCAAGAATATAAGATCTGAAACTATAAAACTTCTAGAAGAAAACAAGCTTTTTGACATTGGCCTTGGCAATGATTTCTTGGATATGACACTAAAAGCATACGCAACTATAGCTAAAATTAACAAATGAAACTATATCAAACTAAAAAAGCTTCTGTACAGCAAAATAAACAATCAACAAAATGAAAAGGCAACTTATGGAATGGGAGAAAATATTTGTAAACCACGTATCTGATAAAGGATTATTATCTAAAATACATAGGGAACTTGTACATTTTAATAACCATGACAGTAACAGCAACAAGGAAAAAACCCAAATAGACCAATTTAAAAATGGGCAAAGGAACCGAGTAGACATTATTCCAAAGAAGGCACAGAAATGAACAACAGGTATACAAAAAGATGCTAACCATCACTAATCATCAGGGAAATGCAAATCAAAAACCATAATGAAATATTACTCACACCTGTTCTGGTGTGACTATTATCAAAATAACAAAAGATAACAAGGGTTCTTAACAAGGATGTGGACAAAAGGGAATCCATGTACACTACCGGTGGGAACATAAATTGGTACAGTCACTATGGAAAACAGTATGGCGGTTCTTCGATAAGTTATAAATAAAATTACCACAGGATTCACCAATCCCACTTCTGGGTATATATCCAAAGGAATTGAAATCAGGATCTCATAGAGACATCTGCACTCATGTTCACTGCAGCATTATTCATGATAGTGAAGACATGGAAGCAGCCTAAATGACCTGATAGATGAATGAATAAAGAAAATTATATATATATATATATATATATATATATATATACATACATATAATTTTTAAAATTATAAAATTATACATATATAAAATAAAATTGTATATATATAATATTTGTGTGTGTATATATATATATATATACACACACACATATATATAATGGAATATTTCTCAGACTTAAAATAGAGGGGGGTTTTGCCATTTAAGACAAAATGGCTACCGCTGGTGAACAATTCGCTAAGTGAAAAAAGCTAGAAACAGAAGGACAAATACTACATAATGTCACTTAGAGAGGAATGTTTTAAGTCAAACTCATAGAAGCAGAGAATAGAACAGTGGTTGCCAGGATTGGGGGAGGGAGAAACAGGGAGGCATTTGTTCAAAGGTACAACATTTGAGTTATAGAAGGTGAAAAAAATTCTCCAGATCTACTATACAGCATGCAGCCTACTGTTAACAATGCTGTATTACATACTTACAATTTTGCTATGAGGAAAGAGCTCATGTGAAATATTCTTATCACAAAATAAAAATGATTATGCTGGTGATGATGTAATGCTAAGAAGAAAGAGGAGGAAGAGGAAGAAGAAGAAGAAAGAGGAGGAGGAGGAAAAGAGAAGCAGAAATTGTAATAAATAAGGAGGAAACTTAATAACAACAATAATGAATAAGGAGGTGATGAATATGCTTAGGCATAGATTCTAATAATGGTTTCATGAGTGTATGGTTATCTCCATACTCACTGAATTGTATATATTAAATGGGCACAACTTTGTGTAAGTAAATTATACCTCATTGAATCATACCTCATTAATTTAAAAACAAACAAGAATGAATTGACCAGCTGACCAGAATATATTAGAATGATCTTTCCTTTAAATGCTGAAACTTTCAAATGTTTATATTACTCTAGTGAAATTTCACCATAGTGCAGCTTTATAAAATTCCAGCATTTCACTGTGCATGCCTACCAAATATAAGACAGGTTTTATATCTGTATCTTTTCACCAATTATGTATAAATGGATAACATCACCAAAATGAATTAAACTTTATAGAATATATGTATGAACAGTTCCAAGGTTTAACTAACTTATTCACACTTTATTTAGAAACACCTGACACAGGTAATATCCACATTATCTAATTTTATCTGGTTAGTCATATAAGTTATTATCTTAGAAATTGATACTAACACTGTTTCTATCCACAGATAAATATAATAAACTCCAGTGTAAATCCTGTTGTTTTTGCCCATGTTGGCTATGGTGTGGGATGCTTTGCCTTGGTAAATTTTTTCTAGCGCATTTTCAATGTTTGCAACCCTACCTTTTAGGTAGGGTTTGACATATTGTCTAAAATTTGACATATTAACTATTTGACATATTGTCTAAAATAAATCAATAAAGCAATTGCATTTCATTGGTGAATCTACCTATTGTCAATTTAAATTTACACACCAAAAAATGATTGTAGGACCTAGAGCAAAGTCATTTTATTTTATCATGTTCTAACTATACATTTGTATGTGTGTGTGTATATGTTTGCATGTGTTTTGTGTGACTAGACCAAAATATTAGTGAAAATAAGATAATCTAAAGATGTTGTATAAGCAATACAGGTTAAAATTTGATCAATACGAATGAGTCAACTAAAACTAAAGGTCATAATTCTGTGAATGAATAGAAAATTATTTGAATACGAGTATGAAGCTATAAACATTCTTTCTGCCAAGGAATTTTATATGCTATAGATTCAAATGCAAATGATCATCACATTGATTTTAAATATCCAAAGTAAAGAAACTTTGGTTTCAATTTAGTAAGATGTTTGGCCCAAAAGATCAATATTTTGCCTAGTTTATTTGGATCAGATTCAAAGTAGACAAATTTCTTCAGTTACCTTAATTAAAATATTTACTTTGTTAAAAAATAGAAAGCACCAATAAATACATCTACAACACTTTATGGATCTGATCAAATACCTATGAGTTCCATCTATAATTTGAAAACATTTTAGTAATACTTTACAAAAATTCATTTAGCACAGGTACATAAAAGTATTGATACTAGTTTTTGTTGGAATAAATACAAAGTCATTTAATCCTCATGAAAGTTACTCTGGAGTCATGAAAATGATGATGACAATAATAATAAAAATAATAATAACACATGAGCTCTCATCTCAAAAAGGTAGTTTCCCCATAAATCAATAAAGGTAATCAACCCAGAAACTTCCTCTTATCAGTAGGAATTTCTAGTGGGAAGACAGATTAACTTTAGTAGGATAAATAAATGAACATATTTCTATAATTTTTGTAAATTTAAAATAACAGATAATCCCCATTCAGCTATACAGTGATACTATAATTTAAAAAAAAAATTGAATGTTTTACACTGAACTTTCAAAATTCTTATTTACGGTGACAAACCAACTTGTAAATTTTAACAGAATCCGGTATTGCACATTTTTGTTGTTTGTTTTTCTTTTTATCATTTAAAAGTGGCACTACAATTTGGAAGATATGCAGCTTGTTACTCGAAGACAAATCTCACCTAAGAGGATATGGCAGCCTTCCGCACTGCGGTCTGATTGCATTAGGCCAAGTGACGGCTAAAGAAAGAAATATTTTGACAGAGGGGATTTCACTCGAACACATCAAAGTGTCAGTTCAGATATGTGGCATCTGAAAAGTACCCTCTCCTTTCCCCACCGCATGAAAAGTGCCACCTCTTCTTGTCTTTCCAGATGGTGTGCTGAGTTCTCTTCAGTTTTATTCCTAGAGCGCTTGAGTCGACATCAATCTGTTATGCCACTTTCTTGTAATACTAATGTGGCTTATTTATCAATGCCAATTAATCAATGGCATAGAACGAGCTCTTCCTTAGCAGCTAATGTAGTTTCTTTTTTTTTTTTTTTTTTTTAATATTCAAACAATTTTAAAAGAGCACTGACCAGATTGGCAAGCCATTCATCTGGCAGATTGTGGCCTCTTAGGAGGCATTCAACTGATGTAAAGGTGAAAGTGTTTTCAAAAAAATGATGAAGAACCATATGTGGATGTTATGATTTCTAGCAGTAGAATGAGGGTAATTCTGAGATAACAGGGAATTTAATTTTTTTGTCATATCAAGCTCATGTCCGCCTTAATGGTTTCAAACTACCACAAGGAAGGAAAAAACCTTATCACATTGGTGAATTTTTAACTTTCTATTATTAGTCTTACTAGCATCAATGTCAATTTACAAAAGAAATATGAAAACAACAAAATCTACTACAGTTATACTTTACACCTGGTCAGTTTGTTTTAGAATAAATATACTGTAGAATAGGATTTGCATGGTAAAGTAACAAATCATGAGATTGGCAACAAATACGCCTAAGTATTACTTTTTCAAATTTTATTTTAAAAAACAGAAATAACGTAATGATCAAATGCAAGTTGAAAGCCTAAAATAGATTAAATTGTATCCATCAGAAGCAATTCATAGGATGAACTAGAGGGACTTCAGGCCTCTTCATGTCCCACAATAATGAATATTTTTGAAGATTATTTTTTTTTTCTGTTATACAGTATTATAATTTTCTGGCAATCTCAGACAACTTTGCTAGTTCTATGAATTTCAATTCTGGTGAATAAGTAATCATACCCAAATCACTTACCTCTGGGCTCTGGAATTAATTCAAAAATCCTATAAATATCAAATGATGTCACTGCCTATGGAATGAACTAATAGCTATGGAAACAGTTACATGCAAGTAAAATGAGGGGAAAAAACAACAACAACAGGACTTCTCATCAGTAATGGGGATTCAATACGCAATTATAAAAAGGACTTAATGATCTCTGTTTCCTTCAAATAGTTTCCTTATCACACTCATTACAGTTAGTAAAAGGTATGTATGTATAATGAAAGGTGTGCTTTGAAAATATTAGAATGGAATACGTAATTCAAGTTAATGTAGTGTAAGCGTTCTACAATCAGTATTTTGCACTATGCACTTGGTATTGATTATATACACAATCTTCAGGGGAGATGGTACCAATATAAAAAGCTCAGGGTTCTAACAACATAATAAAAGAAATGGAAAAGGGAGAAAGGAGAATGGGGTAATGCAATTCATGAATATTTAGCACATTAATAAAAATAATTTTGCATTATACAGTAAAAGTTTACAAGGTATGTGGAAGAAAATAACTAAATCATAAAATGCTTTTATCCACTGCATATCAATATCACAAATTCATCATTTTTTTTCAATATAGGACAGGTCTCAGCCAAAAGACTGTGTCACTCCAGAATTTGACGTAAAATTAAATCCAGAGGTTATAGCTGAAGCCTTCTGATAAGACCTAGAGCTGTGATCTTGCCTTTTGAAAACTCCGCAAGGCAGAACTTGAGATCAAAATTTACTAAAAAGATATAAAAAAAGTGGTGGAGAGGCCATTGAGAAAATATTTTTTATTAATTCCTGTTTTACAGCAACCACACTCATACTAACCTGTCTCTATGTTTCAAGTTCTAAAAAAAAAAAAGAGAGGACTAGAAGAGGTGTTTCCCTGGCAATCTGGTATTTCAGCCTTGTGTCTTTTATGGAGCCCTGGTATTTCCCCTTTGCAAACCGTATCACTTCCTTCAAGTTCTATCACTTCTATCACTTTCAGTCAAAGTCAGAGAAAATATCTTTTCAAATTGTATCTGTCTTTTACAATCTGGTTCACATTTTAACTCTTCCAAAACCTTCCCTGAGGATCTCGATGACCTCTCCCCATTTGCCCTCCTAAACCTATTCCACTGTTTATTGGTCCTGTTTCATCATTTGCAAGCTTGCATTGTTACAAGTGCTTCAATTATCTGTGCCCTCTCTTCTCTATAATAATTAATATGTTCTAGCTAATAATTAAGCACTTATACTACTTATCAGGCACTCACTCTTACAAGTGATTTACACATTGTTCTCCATTTAATACTCACAATAACTCAATACAGTTGAATTGTTATTGTCTCCCTTTTATAGATATTAAGGTAGTTGCCCAAGTGCTGGAGTTTGGAACTAAACTGAGGTCATTTGACTCCAGAGGCATCATAACGCCTATATCCTATACTGCAAAATGTCCCACCCAAACTGACATTTTTTGCATGTTAAAACGGCCTGAACAGTGCAAAAACCAAGGAACTCAGTAAAGTTCTTTGACATTCCATTCCAAATCCAAGACTAGAGTTTAATAAACTGGAATAGCTTCTCCCTTTCAGCCACACAAACTTGACAATTCAAGGAACTTATGCTATGTTAGTAAAAATGTTGTATTTTATTAAAGAAAATTCACAACATGGCACAAAGGAAGTTCTTGACTTTCATATGTTCAACTTTCATACGACTTGTATTTCTGTATCGTTGATGTTAACAGTCCTTACCACTTTCATACTCCAAAATTATTTTTCTTTCCAACAGCAGGCAAACCGGTATTTGAAACGCAACTATGAAGTTGCTGCCTGCCTGTCAAGAGTTCAGTTTGGGGAGTCACACATATTTATCTATGCAGAAATGGTTCAATTATTTGAACTTTATTATTTTCTACTTTTTTGAAATAGAAAACCTGACACAAATGATAAGACTTGTAAATGTAAAGCTTACATAAGGAGATAATGATGAAAATTATTAGGGTGGCTGAAATTACACCCTTGGCCAAATAATCACTCTATTTAAGTTAAACACAGAAGGAACAAAAGGAATTTGAAAGAACATGAATGAATTCTCGAAAAACAGCAAAATATTGTCTAAAATCTTAAATGTACTCAGTGATTTTTAAGCATTTGTTAAATATTGAGGAGTCAAGTAAAGTTTATACGCAACTACTAACTTGGGCTTTTATGCCCAGGTACAAGAAAAAGTATCCCTGTGCAAGAGAGACAGTAAACTGATTTGTGTCGACTCTCGTTTACTGTTAGTCCAGAATTTGTCAAGTGACCTAACTTCTCTGAACCTCAGTTTCTTCCTCTTTCCCTTTATTGCTGCCTGATTAGAGTCTTGTAAGGGTAAAACGTAAAAGACAAATTACAAAGTATTTTAAATACTGTATGCATATTTATATATGTTATTATATATGCTATTATTAAGTATATTATAATGGCTTTAGTTGATCATTAAGTATGGGCACCTTCATGATATACAAAATATCCACTGACACTTCAGAAGTCTCGAAGTTATTTCAGTAAAAGTGTGATTTAAAAACAGTCATCTTATGATCTTTTAAAATACATTTTCCTGTTATAAAATAAATACATGCTTATTATATATTTTTTTAATTTAAAAATAAACATCATTTACAAAACCTTCCACTATTATTATGCCAGTATGTCCCTTTGGGTGTGTTTTTGGTGTAGATGTGTATATGCCAATTTTTTTTAATGTTGATTGTATTGAATATCTAAATTGGTATCCTGCATTTCCTATTAATATTATAATAATATTTTCATGCTTTTGAATAGTTTAAGATAATATTTTTAATAATTGCATAGAAGTTACTACATAATATAATAGCTATTACTAGACGTTACTACTATATTATAACGGTAAATGAATAATGAAACATCATAAGTAGTCCTTTTCTAAAATTTCATCTCAGTATTACCACAAAAAACAAAAGACAAAACAAAAAAACAACAACTTTGGAATAGTTCACTACATAACAACATGAATAATAATGAAGTCCATATCTAGTACAACTTCTTATAATTTATAATATATGACAACAGAAACAAGAAAAAACTCTTGCCTAAGGCTTAAATAAACTCTTTCTGATAACTACCTGGTAGTATCATTTACATCTCTTTTTTTTATTTTTTTTTACCTTAGATTTAACTGCACTGTAAAATGTTAAATTATATTGTAGAAATACAAGTACGTTTCCTATTATGCAAAAACACCCTGAGGATGGCAAGAAGCCTGACATCAATTGTTGTTTCCAAGACTTAAGGAAACAACCATCACTGCTCCTGTCGAGAGCCAACTCTGGATGGTGCTGCCAACCTTACAACGCAGCCCTCACCTTCTACCCTCCACCTTGTAATACCAGCTTGTCAAGGAAAGAGAAAGCCTTCTCCTCTTCTTCTTATTCTCTCTGAGATGCTTTCCCTTCCTTCTTACTATTTATCAAAAGGAGGTGGGAGAAAAATTCAGAGGTAGATACTCCATGAAATGTCCATGGAAGAGTTAAATGTACGGTTACGACTTTCATAGGATACAGGCAATCTGAGTCAAGAGGCTTTGCATCTGTCAGTGTTCCTTTGCAAACCTCAGGACAGCTTTTACAACTGGATAAGTGATCCTCTATCAGAGCTGGTTTAGGTATGTGCTGTCTCAAAGAGCTCTAAAAATGTAGGCTAACTGACCTCTCTGGGTCCTTCTCTGAATCCCACGCTCTAAATATGGAAAAGAGAGTTCACATGCATCTGCAATACACTATGCAAAGAAGCTGAACATACAAGGACTAATATATGCTAATAAGACCGTTTCAGCAAAGAAGAGAAGTACAAATTGCATTGTTTTAAAAGCTTAAATTAACTGGATTAATATTTCATTTTAAGCAGATTAAATGTGGCTACATGACAAATAAACGTGCATGAGATAAAACATGTTCACTCAGTATACTATTCCTCGCTAGGAAAAAAAAACACAAATGTTATCTACACTTTAATAACAAATCTATGCTTAATTCCATTAACTTGTGCAACAAATATGTATCGAACACAATTAAAGGAAAGACTCAGTTGAGTTTGCAAGGAGAAGAAAAAAATGAATGAGATATAATCACTGCCTTCAAGTAGCTTAAAGTTAGTGAGAGAATATAGAGAATGTAGATAAAATATAAGACAAAAAGATGTCATAAGAGAGGTAGCTAAAACATAGTGGTATGCAGAGGATGAGAAATAATTGACAGCTCTGGAAAAAGAAAGAGCCTTTTGAAGAAAGTGATATTGGGGCTGGGTCTTGAATGGAATTAGAAATATGAAGACAAGAGAAAATAATTGACGAAGAGAAAATAACAGGAAGAAAGGCACTAGGAAAGTAAATCTTTAGTGCAAATGTAGACAGCAGCACAAATTCTTTCCTTTCTATGTGACTAAACTTCGCACGTGCTCAGTAAATTTTCACAGGACTTAACCATCGAAACTCCTTAAGCCTCAATGTCCTCAACTGAAAGAAACCTATCGGATTAGATTAGATGGTTTATAAAGTTTCTTTTGGCTCAAAACTCTAAAAATGTTAAGTGATTTACATTTTCAATCAAACTCACATTGATTAAAGTACCTAGCAGATATGTCTTTAAAGAATTTTTGATATCAATAATTTCCTGGAAATCAAATTATTTGTAGTTTGAAGAAAGACTAATAAAGAGACAATTTTATTAGTGTGTGACTAGCTTTTTATTTAAATTCTGAAGAGCCATGATGGCTTATCATATCTTCCAGTTACTATTTGACATTTACCAGAACCCAAGATTGGAGTCTAAACTAAAGCATCAAAGTAGATATTCTGCTTTAGAAAATATTTGGAATTGTACGCGTATGCCATAATTATTACTTCTAGTGGAATGCTATTTGTATTTCTCTTGTTCAAAATTATTGTTTTATGACTGAAAATTAATATTTCAAAAATGTTTTTTAAGTCCACCCCCCTTGAAGGTTAGGAGTTTCGTGGTTCAAAGTTGCTAATTAATGTTGTCATTATTTCTAGCATATTTTTTTAACTTTAAGAAACAGAAATTAGTGTGGTGAAATTATAATCTCCTCCTATCCCCCTTAAATCATGAAGAAAACATAATAGTGACAAAAAAATACACATGAAGCAATACTAATGGCATGCCATTGACAAGGAGTAAGGTAAATTAATAACTAACGTACTTTTCTTAAACCCTAGGTTTAAAGCCAAGAACAAAATGTGTGTGTGTTGCATTATATATAATATATATATATATGTTATATATTATATATATTACATAATATATATATACGATATACTTACTGAGTACCTACTGTGAAAAGCAAAAAGATACTGTAATAAATAAAACAGACAAGGCTCAGTTCTCATGGGGCTTTCACTTAAATTTGGGAGATAGATAAAGACAATAACATAACAAAAGAATATTTGGTAATATTGAGAAGTAATTTGTTCCGAGGGGTAACATTTAAGCTAAGGTCTGAATAACAAGATGCAGCTTTGGGATCAGGAGCAAAAGTGTTCCAGACAGAGAATACAACTAGTGTTAGTGGGCTGAGGCAGGTGGGATCAAGAGGAATCTCAGGTGTTCAACCTGAGTACTAGGTGAATAGTGGTGACACTTGCTGAGATGGGAATAACTCAAGAATGACCATATTTGGGAAGAATGCTCATAGTTTTATTTATAATAGTCCCAGTCGGGAACAATCCAACTATCAATCAACTGGTCAATGGTAAAAAGGAACAAATCTTGTAATATGCAAGCCATTAAATAGATAAATCTCAAAAATACCATGCTAAAAGAAAAAAGGCCAAACACAAAATCAAACATATTTACTGTATAATGCCACTTACATAAAATATCTGGAATAGGCAAATCTATAGAGACAAAAGGCAGATCAATGGTTGCTTGGGACTGCGTGTGGAATACATTGATTGCAATCAAGAATAAACAAGATTTTAGGCTGACGGAAATGTTCCAAAACAAGAATATGGCAATGGTTGCATAACTCTATGAGTTTACTAAAATATTTTGATTTGTACACTTAAAAAAGTATATTTCATCATATGTAAATTATACCTCAATAAAGCTGTTAAAAATACAGCCCTCCTCACACTTAAAGAAAATCTAATATAAGAATATATTTACATACGTAGTAGGACTGACAAACACAATTACATTTACTTCAAAATATTAGAATTGTTTGGAATATTTGGGTGTGCCATTAATGGGCCTTCAATACAAGTTCTAAAGTTTCCTTTTTGAGAAAGCAATAAAAAGTAAACCATCATGAATTAGTTTATTTTCTCAATTAATGTATAATCATGGCACTTTAGAAATGAATGGTGTGTTAAAGAATTTCTATAGTCATTATTGCTGGAGTTTGAGATTTAGGCAACACAGGAGGTATTAATTAGAATTTTTATATTTCTGCATGGCTTGAACTTTGTTATTAGTCAACAATTCAATGAAAGATATTTTAGTGCCCACTTTATGAGAAAAATCAAATAATCAACTGAATAAACATTCAGCCAATGCTCCAATTTTGAATTATTTACAACCATTCCAAAGCCCCATGTGATCCAGCTCTATAACCATCTATATGACTTTTTGTTAATTTGGGCTTTACTAAAGAAAAGTATTTTTGTCCTCTGACAGCAGCTAGGAAGATTACACAGTTGATTTGTAACATGGCTATAATAAATGGAAACTACTTTATAATATCAATTATAAAAGCTGGCCTTGCCACATTGTTATAGTGGTTATACCACATAAGATTCCCGGATATGACACATTCAGACAGAATATAGTCATCTTGCTGCCTTAATGTCCGAAGTTTTCCCCAAGTCTAGACGACAGTCTTGGGGTACAGTCCAATTCCTTGCTTCTCTATCATACCCCACCCAGGTCACTACAATTCAATCTGCTACTTAAAGAGAGAATATGTGAGAAAAAGAAGAAAAATCTATAAAGGAAGGTTATAGGTACTCCGCATAGTCAATAAAATTAGACGAGTATGAAGAGGATTCTCAAAATGCCAACGATGGCAATTTGAGATTGACTGGTTTCTTCTTAGTAAGCACCTTTAGAAATCGAGTTCCTTCTTGCCGACCTACAGGGCTATAGTCTCTGTATGAAATACTTCTATGTTTTCTCTAGAATCTTTCGGATATATTGCTCTTTTTCCTGAAAGTTAAATGAACTATGCACATAACTTTGGAATGGGGCATTCTGTTACAAAGTCTAATGCCTGATTTCTACAGTGGGATTATGTAATAACTAAAATTGTATGAGCTGTTATTTGTACAAAGTAAACCATCAACTGACCTTCATTCTCTCCCTGTTAACACTCACTGACATAGCTTATCATTTACAATGAAGCACAGTAATTAAGTAAATCCATTACATTACTGATAACCATGAGGATATTAGCATGCTTTGATCTCCTGTTCAGAAAAGCAAGGAAAATGCAAGTCTATCACATATTATTAAGGGGATTCTGTAAAATAGATAATATATACACATGTACATACACTTACATATGTACATGCATGTGTGTGTGTGTGTATTCATATAATGACGGACACTGGAAAGAACTTAAGAACTGGGAAGACTCCCCAAAATTAAATTTATATTTTGGAAGACATTTTGACCATCAAAAGGGAAGTGATCATTCGTGACATAGAGAAGAAAAGTTGGGAAACACACTTAGCTACTAGACAGGAAAAGCAGGCAGTTTTTGTTTTTAACTTTTCATCTTCATGTCATTTTAGGCTGAAAACTGTAAGGGAACAAACAAAACCAAAGACATTCCTACGAAAACTTAGAAACTTAGGTGCAGCAAGAATGTTTTAATCAGAGGAAAGTTAGTGAGCTACTGAAAGCTGCTGCCTCCACCTGGGCATCAAACAACTGAAACTTCATAATTCACAGCTTCCTCTATATTTATAATATCCAAGAATCTCAGAACTCATTTATTGGTTAACCCACAAACTAGACAGTAAACCTTGTATTGTGCTTGTCAACAGATATGACCACAAACACCACTGCATATAAAAAGAAATTAGTTTGCCAAGATGTAATTTTATTTAAAGCAAATTAAGTACTGATTTTTGCATATAATGTGTGTGTGTGTGGTGTGTATTTATAGCAAATAACTCTGACAATGTCAAAGACCTTACATGCAATCAACAGGTAAACAAAATCAGTTGTACAACTAAAGATCTATGTTACATTTATGCTCAGATAATATGACGTATACGTCGTCCAAGAAAAAATGCATATTACTATCTGTTTATTCAACACACTTAACCTTTGTTCAATAATTACATATAATAATTTATTTATTTGGTAAGGGTTTAATTCATTCAATACCATATTTGTTTTACAAAAATATTTGGAATGCTTTCCTGCCTTCTTAAACACAATTCATTGAACACAATCCAAATTCTCCTTGATAACTGAAGGCGATCATACAGAACAACTACATCCTGTAGTAAAGCCATGATGTCCTTTGAGTTGCTGAGTGTATGGCGTCATTTTTTGCACACAAATAACTCTATGCTACTGGTTTTCTTTTTTATTTTCCTTCCTTTTTTCTCTTTCCTTCCTTCCTTCCTTTCTTTTTTCCTTCCTTCCCTCTTCTCGCTCTCTCTCTCTTTCAATTCTTACAAACATATTTGTTACTGGTTTTCTAATCCATCATTTCCTGCCAGTAGATATATACCTTGGGATTATCAATGTTTCTACGTATAAAAAAATAATATATTTACATATCTATTAATTTACACTTTACAATTGGTAGGGAGTTTGAAACCACATGTAATTGTGGAGGAAAAAAATGTGTAAATTAGCTCTAAGGGAATTGTTGGGACCATAAAGTGCTAGAACTCTCTCTTAGTCACTTTCTTATACCAATTTTGGCTGCTCAGGAACCTCATTACTTGCTTTTTTAAAAATTTATACCTTGTTGTAGAAGTATGAGGTTGTTAGATATTGAAGTGCCAGCTTATTGAGTAGTAACACGATATATTGAAATTGGGACACCATGATTAGTTTCAGGAAACATTAGACAAATGTAAAATGATATAATCTGAACTGATAATATCAAATAACATTCGATCTAAACTCATGCATTCATTGATTCATTGTTATTAGACAAGAAACATCGGAATAAATGAATTCAATAATCTTCCCTTCATGTTATAGTCAAAGCACACACATGCAGCCTTGTTGTTTTTGTTTGCTTTTATTCAAAAGAATAATAAGCTCATGGTGTTTTAAAAAAAATAAAAACAAAAACTATGAGTTCAGAACCGTTTAAGGAGAAGAGGAAAAGTCCTGTACCCCTGCTCTCTCATTTCCATTTCTCAAAATTAAATACTATTAACACAAACATTTTTAAAAGATACTGAAAAATAAGTAGTTGTGTAAATTTCAGATATTGGTTGAGAGATTGTGAAACAAGAAGGTGTTTTAAAACACTAGCCTACAATTGTAGAGTTAGTCTATTTATCAAATATAGTCTACGACTGACAATCATAGCTCAGCTTCAAGTTGGTGGGTATAAAGTTCTTCCAAATTTTCTAAGTTCAAGTGTTGTCATTCTGTAGAGGTTACGTGTGACTGAATTTTAAATTTCTTTCTATTTAGAATTCTAATCAGGAATTCGATTTATATTAAGAAAGAATTACATATGCAGTTTGCCGTTTTATTTACAAAAATATTTTCAGTAGAAGTTTATTAAGAACTAACATACTAGCCTATGAAGATAAAGCATTTAGTATTTATTCATTCATTCATGTATTCATTTGATAAATATTTATTGTGTACTTATGAATTATTCTAAGCACTTGGAAAACATCAGGGAATAGCAAACATATATAAAAAAAATCTCTGCCCTCAAATACCTTATATCAGAAAACAGACAAGACAAGCAAGTAAAATATGTAATATATTTGACAGTAGTAAGAAATACAGAAATCATAAATGCAAAGAGGATAGGTATTGTCAATTTTTGATTGGATAGTCAAGATAAGGACTTATTTGGAAAAACTATATGAAGAAAGTGAGACAGGGAGCCAATTCAGACGTATAAGAGAAACACAGGCAAAAGGAAGAGCAAATGCAGAAGTTCTGAGGAAGGAGTGTGCTTGATATGATCTAGGTATAAAAGAAGGTCAGTGTTCCAGGACAGAAGCCAGAAATGGTAAGACGTGAGGTTGAAATGTATGATAATCAGACCATGAGGGCAAGGGTAGAAGAAAGGAGACCAGATAGACGGCCATTGCGATAATCCAAGGAGGAGAGAAGAATGACTCATACATGCATCGTGAGAATGTGGTGTTGAGATGTGGTTGGATTCCAGATGTATTTTGAAGATAGAAACTCAAATTTTTTTTCACATTTTGAGGTGGGGTGTGATAGAAAGAAGTCAAGAATAACTCCTAGATATTTGGCTTGAGCAACTGGGAGAATCTAGTTTCTATTTACTGAGATAAGGTATAAATTTGGGAGTCATCAATGAATAGCATTAAACAAATTGCGAGGCTAAGTATGATCATAGATGAAGAAAAGATGTCCTGGAACTCGGCCCTATGGTGCACTCCAACATTCAGAGGTAGAAGAGGTGAGGACAAATGAACAAAAGAGACTGAGAAGATCAGAAAGGTAGTAAGAATTGTGGTGTCATGAGCCAAGTTAAAAAAGTATTGCAGGAAGAGAATCACTCTTTGAGAAATGCTGCTGATAAATAAAGTAAGATGAAAAATAAAATTGGAGCATGCAACATGGAGGTCTTTGTTGTTTTTTTTTTTAAAATAGGAGCCGTTCTGGTAGGACATGTAGGTCAAATGTCTAACTGAAATAGTTTCAAGGAAAGAGGAAGGAGAAAATTTGGAAATAGTAAAATGTACTCATACTTCTAGGAAGATTTTTCTTGTAAAGGAAACAGAAAACAGCTTGGTCGCCTAAGGAAAAACTGAGGTCCCAAGAAAGTTTTTTAAAGATAGGAGAGATAACAATATCCTTGCTGATGATCAGAGAGCAGAGAATTGCTAGGCCACCGTCTTTGAGGAAGTGACAGTAGATGGCATTAGACTGCTAGAGGGATACACCTAAATCAAAAGCATAGAAATTCCACCTATAATAACAAGAGAGAAGACAGCATGTAGGGACACAGATGACAGTAAATGTGTATGTGTAATGGTGAAAAATTCTATGCCAGTATAGATACAAGTATTGTAAAAACCGAAAAGTTGAAAAGTGCCACATTTCCTTAGGGTATCATCTCAAGACACTAGAAACTCAGATGTGTAATCAAAAATACATTAAAACAAGTAAATGTCTTGTGAGAATTTTCATTACATCGTTCACATTTCTTGTAATATACTTGACAGCATGACATCTACATCCCATGTTTCCATTGGAAAAAACCTTCAGTTATATATTATATGCTTCATTAGCTGACTTTTCTTAGAATTGAGATGTCTGCAGATTAACTCTGTTTAATGTGAATAAACATCATGTGGTAGGGGTAGCCAAAGTGATATGACATAATCTATTCCAGGGCCAATGCACTAAAATCTTATACTGTGTACAAGCTTCCTATTAACCCTCTTGTTGTGTATCTGCAGCCAAGAAAACAATAAAAGTGAGGCAAGATTAAAGCTGCAACTCCAAAAACAATTAAATGTTTAACAATGCTGAAGTAAATAAAAATTAAATGAACATCTCCAAATTCTGCTCAGATAGTTGTGTGTTATATGATTCTGAATTCCAGTGTGTTTTTCATCTCATCAGTTCTTCCATTTTGTGTACCAGAAAAGAAAAAAAAAAAAAAGAAAAAACAGCATAACTAACAGAATAAGTAAAACCCATGTTTGTCAAATTTTCCTGTACATAGGAATCACCTGGGATCTTGTTAAAATGCAGATTCTGAATCAGTAGGTCTGAAACGGGGCTTATAATTCTGCTTTTCTAACAAAGTCTCAGGTTATGTCCATGCTACAGATTGAGCAGAGCACACTGGAAGTAACAAAGGTCTAAACCACTACTATATCTTTAGGCATTTGCACAGAAGTTGAGATAATAAATGAGCTATTTCATGCCTATTTATTTAGATTGCCTTTTAAAATATTAGTGTTCAGTATAATTTTTAAATATCTTAGTTAATTATACATATGTATATTATTGCAAGAGCATATAAATACATGTAATTTAGCCCCTAATTAAAAACAAATAAAAGTCACAACAACTCGTCAATAGAAAAGGATTTACTCTGTATGGTATTTACTCCATTATTTACTTAAACACAAAGCCTAATTTCACACCACCCTACTCATTAAATAACAAAATCAAAGAAATGGAGATTAAGTTAAAATGCAGCCATCCATGCTGGATCTGACACACTGCTCACGCTGCACAGGGAACAAACAAAAAAATAACATTATTTAAAATTGCAATCCTGTAAGTGGCAATAAACGTTTTGCTATGACTGCTGCGCTGTTTTTCTAACACCTGCTCCCACTTGCCAGGTTAGACTGGCTCAATCTGCTCTACTGACTGTGGGATCACAATCATTTGAACAAACCCCCTCAGGGCAGCAATATCCAGGCAGCTAGTGCCGTCTCAGAACAGCTTCTGACACAATTTCCCATGCATTGGTAATTTTGTTTATGTATATTAAAAACATGGCATAGGAAACATATAGCATACTACTGATGGGAAAACTTTTTAACCTGCTTTCCTGAAGCAGTAAGAGCTCTTTGAAATATGCAAATTAAGGGGACCTGCTCTAAAGGTCTGCCTTCAGAAAAATTGTCATTCTAGAGGGCTGATTCCTAAAAACCACCCTCACACTTCCAGACTCAAATAACACATTGTACAGTAAATATTTTGTCAGATTTTGTGAGTAAGGGAAGTACTCTCTGAGAAAGTGTATTTTATTAGCATATTCTGATGTCATTTAAAAGCAGCAAAGAGTACTTCATTCTACCCTAGATAATTTAATGATTATAGAGCTATACCTGAATCTACCTTTACACACTCATGTACACGTCCATATATCATATACCCATATACATCTGTGTGTGTTTATGGCATTAAATGAGGTAAAGAGTTCAGTACCTTATATTTTTATCAATGATATTCTTCTCATTGCTTTACATTACTCATGAAAATAATCAAATCCTTAATTAACATTATTAAGATGAGCAGAAATAAAAGTAATGGGTTAGTACAATTGCCAAAAACGTCCACTTTCCAGAGGATTAAAAATACACACACACACACACACACACACACACACACACACGAAAGTCAATTATTCTGCTGGAGGTGAAGCAAAGATTTATTCACCTCATATTTAAGGGGCTAATTCAACAAACTTTCATTTTCTAACTAATACAACTCCAGTTTTTTCCCCAAAAATATCATACTACAAAGGGCACAGATCACTTAATCTGCAAATTATTTCTATTGTGCAAACAGAAAACTTAGAACAAGTACATGAATAAAATACTTTTGTACTATTAAGTCAAAATACACTACCGTCTCTTGTTGCAGGAAGTATTTAACAACATATTAATTCTTCCAACTCACTGGGTATATACATACACAATATTTAATATAGACTATGTTTATTTTGCTAAAGAGAGCACTGATTTTCTTCCATACGTTATCTAATTCGATTCTCACAGCAACATTCATAAAATAATTAATGAATATTGCTTTGTTAACTAGCCATTTCTATAAATATAAAGCATCATTATTTTTGGTCTGCTGAGTCAAATAATTTGCCTTATCATCATTTTATTATTTAAGGAATGATATCTGTTGCCTCTTGTTGGGCGATAGTGTTAGGTCAAGAGAAAATTAGTTTGATGGTCAGAAATAAGGATTGTAAATGAAAGTGTCAGCATGGAAATCAGAAAGAGGAGAAAGTTATGTGCATTCCTTTGGAAATCTCTTTCAGAGATTGAGGGAGGTGAGTTTTTATTAAACATTTACTGAGGATCTACATGTATTAAGCACTATGTTATATACTTCATTTAGTTTATCTAATGTTACTCTGAGGTAGCTCTTGTAAGCCTCACATTGTAGAACAGACAGAGAGAGGGTAAGTAAGTAGCCTATTACCTCTCAGCTACTAAGTGGCAGAACCAGAACTCCAACCTGGAACCAAAACTTGAGCATTTTCCATAACTGGAAAAAATGCATTATCTAATAATGTTAGCAAATTTCCCAGGTAAAATTTTGTCAGAGCCTAAACAAATACCACCCAATGTTACAAAATTTGTATGTATAATGAAGGGGATCTATCTGTACTAACCAGCATTCTAACAACTTTATTCCAAAACATGTGGATTCCACGATTAAAACAGAAGAATTTTGTTTGTTAGCTAAAAAGCTGGATTGATTTTTGTTATCCTTTATATGATATGGAATCTCAGATAAATTTGCACTTCATGACTGCTTTGCTTACAATATTTCTTATTCTGAAGTAATCAGTCTTTACTTTTTTTTTCCAGTTGAGGTCAAGAGTTTTCAAAAATTGATAGAACTCTATTGAACAATCCTTAATCAGCAACCCACATCTTCCATTATTGAGTACTATTATCATTTAGTTTTTATCTTCTATAATTTTAGAAACCAAATTTCAACTACCATGGTCAGGATCTTCAAAAGTATATATTTCTACATCTAAAAGGAGCTCTTATCCAAGAAACGAAATTAATTAAAACTTCAGTACCATAAGCACTAAAACTCAGAAAGTTTAACCAGGCTGCTCAAAGTTGCATAAACAATCCAGGAATTAAGAATTCACTTTAAATGCAATGTCATGCTTCAAACATAAAATTAAATTCTCTTAATAAAACAAACTTTGTATTTTGTAACATGGATATATTATCTACCATGGTGGTCTAAGGAGAAACAAAGTTTCTACTTCTAACCAGAATCTTATTAAATGCATGAACATATGAAAGAAATGTGAAGAAAGCATGGTCGGTGGCTAAGGGAACTGGGATCGCCAGACAATAAAAATTGTCCCCAAGCTGTCACCAAAGTATTTGTCCTTGAGAAAATATCCTCACTGCTCCACAAGCCCTCAGTTCATCCTGCTATTAAAAGATATTTAACAAAGAAGTCTGGTGTTTAGAAGATGCTTGAAAATATTTTAAAACCCTAGTGTATGAAACGTTACTTGTGTACAAACCGGTTATCCAGAAGTTAGTATCAACACAAATAAAAGTTAAATGTGCAGTTATATGTGGACTTTGAAGAACAAAATAAATGAAAAAACAAGCAAGCAAACAAACAAACAAACAAAAACAGAAACAGACTCATATTAATAGATACAGAGAACAGAATGATGATTGCCAGAGGGGAGGAGGTTGGGGCGCGGGGTGAAAAAGGTGAAAGGATTAAGAAATACAAATGGGCAGTCACAAAATAGTCATGGGGTATAAAGTGTATCATAGAGAATATAGTCAATATTGTTGCAACAACCATGTATAGTGCCCAGTGGGTACTAGATTAATTGCAGGGGTCACTGCATAAATTATATAAATGTTTAACCACTATGCTGTACACTTGAAACTAATATTTAAAAATATCGAATGCCAAATATAACTGAAAATGTAAATAATTTTAGAAAGTGAAAAATGTAGGTATGATTCCTTATTCATAGTAAAAAACAGATTTCTTTTAAATTATAAGGATTTTGAATACCACAAGTCTTGGATAATACACTATTTGTAAAACAGTATTTTTATATTTTAGTCTTTTCAAAACCTTCTCATTGAAGACTTCTCTTTAGTTATATTAACAAAACCCAAGGAAAATAATCTGAATTCATAGATATCTGTTAAAAATTCAGAATTCATTTACTTAAAATCATATCATAAAATTTTAACAACAATAGCAACAACAACAAAAATACCACCTCAGAAAACCATCTCAGGAAGAATTGCACACTAAATGACAAATAGCTTACATTTGAAAGGGGTAAAAATAAATCTTAATTTATCATCTGAGTTATAATTTCTGAAGATCTGCATATTGCGCACATTTGTAGATTACTTAATAGCTGAAAAACTATAGTCCCCAATTCCCTAAATAATTTTTATTTTTACCCTTGAATCATATCACTTTTTCCAAAATTTCAAAGTAGAAGAAATTTATAAATATAGCCCCAAACAATATATAAAATTGAATTGCTGGCCCAAAAGTAGCTATGCTGAAGTAATACGACTTTAAATATATACGTGCAATAAAAGGTAACTTTAAAAAATCATTCCAACAGGCCAGGGGAAATGCTTGCCATTTTCTCTTCAAAAGTAATTAGGTTTGAATAGAACACTGGGACTATCTAGTTAAAACTGTCTAAGTAATACAATCTAGTCAAGAAATGTGTTTCTGGAAATTATTTAGCCAGTATACAAATAATGCTACAACCGGCAATATTAGCACTTTTTTTTTTCAGTGCATATAAAACTCATGAATTGGCATATACAATTTTGGTGAATAGTAAAAGCTTTTATGTATTCCATTAACTTATACACCTTGCCTATGCCTCAAACAGTGATTATCTCAAAGGAGAGTCATAAGGACAGTCACAAACACAATCAAGAAACAACAAGATTCTAAGTCTATTGATAGCAATCACCTTACTGTGATACGCATAAAAAAAAAGAGACTGATTTATGGGTAGATAGTAAAATGCTAATTGTAGTACTTAGGAAGTGGGTATATAGGTGTAAACTATAAAATCCTTTTAACTTTTACATAATATGAAAATTTTCATAGTAAAATGTTGGTAAAATAGAAGCCAATTAATGCTCTTTTTCAGATCATTAAACTCTATGTGATTAATATAAGGATATCTGTACTATGTTTAGTGTTTGTCACTTTCTTTGAACATGAGATATTAAATAACAAACTAAAAAAAGGACTTTAAAAATCTATTAACCAACACTTCCTCTTTCCATCTCATAAATTATACTTAAAAATCTATTCTGGGACTTGGAAAGCCAACTTGTTCTGTCTTGGCACGCACACCAGTGAGCGCACACATACACACACATATTTAGTTAAGAAATTCCAGGTACAGCCCATTAAAGGCTCTGACCCAAACCTAAGAAAGCAAACCTTGTTTAAACAATGACTTCTGTTCCTATTGCTGAAAATTAATGAGTCAACCATGTGAATATATTTACTGGAAAGAAGAAATAAGGATACAAATACAGATATGTTGCTTTGTAAAACACAATATATACTGTATAACTGAACTAAAGGACATTAATTTAAAATTGTATTGATTAGCAATCTAAATATTTAGAGAGTTCCGATTTTTAGAAATTATTAAAAAAGGAGGATGAAATTCCAGGATTTTTAATTTAAGCAACTTTTGCTCACTTCTGCAAATTTAATAGTACTATTCCTCTATGTAAGCAGTTACTTTTTAAATGGCATGCCTTAATCAATAGGAAGACTAAGACAGTAGAGAAAGAATTCCACTTCTTATACAGATATGGGGGGGGGGGAAATGTTATATAGGATGCCTGCCTTAAAAGAGACAAAATTAAAATTTTGTACTTGTTTTTTAAATGAAACTGTCTTTCAAATGTCATGTGGGAATATTGTATGTTAGGGAACACTAGAAAATTAGGAACCGGAAGGGATACTTGTAGAATAGGAAACAAGAAACAAAAGAGCAGAGAATTCAGGAAAACAGAGGTTAGGCTTAATTTGGGTCCTGCTGTTTAACATTAGTGACGTTTTCCACCTGAAGGGCAATAGATTACTGGAGCTAGAAAAAATAAAATTATGATCAAAGTTTGAATCAGTGTTCGCTACAAATTCATGGAGGACAAAAATTCAATCTGTAGCATTAGCTTAGTTTAACATATCCATAATGCCGTCAACAGTTTGGTATGTCATGGTGGTGGGGATTTAAAATGTACTCTCTGTTCTTTTAAATGTTTGCATAATGGCTTCAAGTGGTTATTTTAAGGAACGGGTGACAGAGAAATAAGAAATTACTATTTTAGAAAAATGAAAGTTGCAAATTAAGGACTAAATATAGATATGAATAAATTCCAAGTATATGTAATGAAAATTAAAGTGGATTCAATTTGAACCCAGAAAGAGAACACCTGGGTTCTAATCCTGACTCTGCCTCAGACAAAGCACATCTCTTTGTAGCTACTTCCACTTCTGCAAAAGGAGTCATTCTGTCTGAATGTTCTCAAATAGCTTTCCTGCATAAAAAAATCTCAGGTTTCTATGGCACAAAAATAGCTGGGACACTTTTAATTTATGACCAAGATGCTGCTTAATTACACACAGAAATTATACAAAAGGATATATTTGAATATATACAGGGATAATAGAAAAACTAAAGGTCAGGAATCAAATGGAGAGGAAATGAGGTATTTCCAATGGTATTTCCAATGGGTTAAAATCCAGATGATAATGAGGTATGATGACAATCATTCTTAAGTAGGTTTAAGTAAAGGAAATCCAAACAGAAAAATAAGGACAAAAAAAGTTAGCATCTACCTCATCTCTGTACCTAAAAAAAAAATCTATAAAAATATGAGGGTTCTGGGAGTAAGTAGGTATTACCTTTCACAAAAAGAAATTCCCAAATAGAATCCATACTAATGTGTTTTTTTAATAAAATAAATTAAAATGCTATCTAATAATTCTAGATATTATCCAAGGAATTATCCAAGGAAAAGAAGACATAAGAAAGAGGCAAAGACAATCCACACGTGATGACTCAATTTGTGAGGGAAAAAGCTGTTCAATGTTTAGATGTTTTAATGATTTAGAGAAGTTAAAAAGTATAGTAATAAAAGCATAGTTCCATAAAAGCTGTACGTTTTAATCTTATTTTGCAAGAGACAAAGTTATTTTTAAAAATGCCTGTATTGTGTAAATTGGATTTTTACTTTGTTTTGTAAGAGAGGAAAAGATAAATGCAGAAGTGGATTTTGTTTTGGTGAAATTTGAAGCTTATTAAAAATAAAGTGTGGGGACACCTCTTTAAGAAAACTAATATAAAATTAAATGTACAAAATGAGGTACAAATATATTTGTTTTTAATGAGAATATAAATCACATTACACATTTTTAGAAATCTGACAAATATCAAAAAACCAAAAACAAAAAAAAATCTATTCCACCGAAAAATAGGATATCTTTAATTATTGAGGGATATAACTCCACAATTTTTTCCGTTTTTTGGCTGCCTACTCTGATCACCTTTTCATAAAACCAAGATTTTGCAAAATCACTTTTTATAGAGTATAGATAATTGATTTTCCTTTCTCATTCAGATAGTTTTTATCAGTTTCTTTCAACTTCGCAGAGGGCTATTAGTAAAGTCATGTAAATTATTAGAATTGCTGTCAAACTTGGGAATACATGTGTCAAGCTTTTACTATACGAGCTGCATGATTCAGAAAAATTTTCCACAGACTAGCTTCTAGCTCCACACATTTCAAGCTTTGTTTCTCCTCCACTAAACCTCATATATCCATAACTGGGCACCATCGGCCATATGAATAAATCTCTACTGCCTTTTCCCCTGCACTTTTGTATTATGAATGGACGTGCTATGAAGGGAAACCTAGAATGGAAAGTGAGAGTAATGAATGTTAACTAATTGTGGTTAAAATGTCTTTCTATTGCAAATTTTACCAAATCATATAATTAAGTGAACCCATTGCCAGAGCCCCTCCCAAGGCTTTGAGAGAAAATAGTCTCTACATTCTCATTTCACAATCAACCTGTCTCTTAATACAAGTGATCTTAGATAGAATAAGGAGTAGAAAGAGCAAAGAACAAATTAGAGATACATAAGGGCAATGAATTTGATCAGTTGGATCCATAGAATCATATATTTTGGCATTCTCTCTATTTTCTCTCTGTAACTAGATGAAATACAAATAACAAAAAGGAGAATATGTTAGTCGTTACTTACATTTAAAGGTATGTTTGGAACTCTATATTCTCATCAAACAAGAAATACATTAATACTCCAGAAATCTCCAGGTTTATCATGCCTATTTGCAGTTACTATCTGTAGTAAGTTAAATAGTGCCCCCACCCCATCCCACCCCACCCCCAGGCCCAAATCCAAGGGTTTTTGCAGGTTTTAAGATAAGGTTCTAGATAAGACCATAGTGGATTAGAGTGAGCCCTAAATCCAATAAGAGTGTCCTCATAAGAAAAAAAAACAAAAGCAACAGACATAGAGAAAGAAGGTTATGTGTGAATTGTCTACACACATTAGTAGTGTAGTGTAGAAGTAGTGTAGAAGCCAAATAGTGCTAAGGATTGCCAGAAACTAGGAGAAAAACATGGGGCATTTTTTACCTGAGAGCTTCCCGAGTTAACCAACCCTGCTGACACCTTGATTTTGGATATTTGGCCTTCAGAACTCTGAGAGAATAAATTGTTGTTTAAGCCACGTAGTTTGTGGTAATTTGTTATGGCAGCACCAGGAAACTAATATACTATCTCTACATAGAAACATCTTCAAAATGGTTACCATGGCAGTGGATTTGTGATTTGTATGTTTATATGTATACCTGAAGACCCATGGAATAAAGGGTTCCTCTCTGATTATTGCAAAAACATTTTCACAGAGTACTGCCATGCCCCAATTTGAGTCTCTGCAGTCCCCCTAAAGCTGAGTGTTAAATGTTCAAGCAACTGAAATATCAAAAGAGAAAATAACTGATGTGTTATTTCTGGGAAATGCTAATAATTCTATTATTATTGGAATCGTTAACATACTAAAAGTAAGTTCCTTTTCTATGCGCAATACTTAAGAACATTATAATACAATCTTATGCTTGATTTGGCATTACTCTCTAATTTTTAAAATCTTTTAATGTCCCATAATAAATGAATTCCAAAGATCATGTTAACTACCCATCCTGGTAGTCAGTACTTGACTACCAGAATCACCTCTCCATCTTTTATGTTATTTTTCATAATTATATTTCCTCATACTGTTTTTGTTTCAAGATTTTAACAGTATTTAATAACCACTTCTGAGATGTCACTATAATTGTTAGACCTTTTTATTAGTTAATAAGTATCTATGGCTTAGCCACCGCGGCTAAATGTTAAGGTCTTTTAGTGCGACAGGCATGCTCGATGCAACTTTTTTGTTGTTGTTGTTGTTCACAATGTCTGGAAACATGCTAGATATCTCTTAGATACATGTTAGATGCTGTTTACCTTGAAGTGAATTTGTTACCCCAACAATAATTTTGATGTCTCCACAGGAAAACATTCAGTTTCAGAATCCCTTCAACTGTAAACATTTACAGAGCTTGAGAATATTTGCATTCATGTTAGTTCAAAATTAGACTCAAATGCAATTTGTTTCGATAGGGTCTGTAGCTGTGCTGGTGGTTTTCCTTTCATGAAGAAAAAGCTCTAGTTGATCACATGTAACTGTGCTGGTGGAAGGCCAAGGAATAGCTCTTCATTAACATATACTCAGTAATTACCAAAGGCACACAGACACATCTCATTTCTACCCTGCCATTATGCTCACTGGCCTGGAAAATGGGATTGGGCCAAGTGGAACTGACCCAAGCACATGCCCTGTAGATTCCTGGAAGGAGAGTCGCAGTGTGCCCTGTAGAGGAGTCTGTGTACCTTAGCAACCCTCCCATGGACAGTTTTCAGTCCTTGCCAAAATGATCAAGAGACATTTATCACTACGTATTTTCATTCTGCTTAAAATATCATGATTACTTTAAAGATGTTAGTGCAACAAAATAATGTATTTAAATGGTTATATCCATAAATATTGTGGAATACGAATTAGCTCTTTCATGTTACATTTTATGTGCGAATATGAGGTAAAAAAAAAGAATTGAATATTATGTATAAAACTTTTCACACTCGAATCTTCAGTCTATTAAGTAAAAATAATAGGAAATAGAAAAGCAGCCTCAGTAAATCAGTATGTGGATGAACAATAAAAAGGGGTCTGCAGGCTCATGGTAAATCCTCTGTCTCAAATGTACAGTGTCTGGGTGGCTCCTGGTGGTACAGTCCCTTCATGATTCCATTTAGTGATAAGTGGAACTGGACTATTGTTGGCTGTCTCCTCCTGGCTCCATGCGTTCCCTGAGCAGCCCTCACTAACAGGTTTCCCAAGCAGGGTGAGTCTAGAGTACTGCAGAAGAGGCACAGGTGAGTATATGCGATCACTTGTTCATTCTTCCAACACATATGCAGTGCTCAGGACAGTGGGTCTAGACCAGGAAAACAAATCCCAATGGGACCAGAACCCTGCCCTTGAAAAGCTCTCAATCTAGAGGACAACACCTATTATGGATATATATTACATATGATATATGCCTAGTTTCTATGGGTCTCAGTGCCAGACATGTATACATGGCACCATGGGAGCATGACAGAGATAAACGAACAGAAGAAGCGATCATTTTTATACTGTCTGAAAGGTCACAGACGCTATCACCAAGAAAGAGAATTACAGTTGATCTTTGAACAATGCAGGGGTTAGGGGAACCAACCAACCACAAGGTTGAAAAACCTGTGGATAACTTAAATGGGCACTCCTATATGCAATTCCCAATCATAGATAGAAAATACTATTTTATATATATAAATATCTATATATTTATATATGATATGTCTGATTCACACTTTTTAAGCATTGCTTTTTTTCAATAATATGCAAATTAACTGGCACAAATCTGTTAGTAGCATCATTTTTAAGGAAAATTCACTAGAAAAAAATTCTGTGACATAATAGTTTAATATACGCGTATACAGTTGGGAAGGTAGGTTTAAGAAAAACTTTTTAATTTCAGAGTACATATATATGCAATGAAAGAGGGCTTCCCTTGCTTTGTCATTTTAAGCACCAGATATAATAAGACATAAGGAGTTGATTCAGCATGTTCATTTTTAGAAAGGAAATTCAAGCAGGGATTCAGGCCTCACTATCTCTTAAGCTAGCTTGTAAGGTCAAGCAAGGGGTATCGCACTCCCTATTTAAGCCAAAAATCCTATGTGTTGAAAGCCCAACCCAATGTTCTGGGAAAATGAAAATGTTTTTGATGTCATTCCAAGCAGAGGATTCCCTCACAAAAGTTAGCCAATTGAGAGGTTTCCCCCCTCATACTGCTTTCATATTTTGAACAAGACTATGCTATAATTTTTGGTTATCTTTCATATCAGTTTAATAATTCATTCCCATATTCTCAGTTTAAAATTCTATTACATAGCAATTGTGAATACAAATCTAAAACAGTAGTCACTTTTCCTTTAGGAAGACTAGTACCCGGTGATACATTAATTAATTAATCAATAGAAAAGCATAGACATTCTTAAGAAAGTAATCTATGTTGCAATCAGCATATCAATTATCAAACTTGTTTCTAGATGTATTTTAGTGATAGTAAAACGAAGCACACATGTCCTAAGAAATACATTTAAGGGTCCTGTCCTGAGCAGCTGACATGCCTGGAGAGTCAGAGAAGTGGAATCAGTCTCTTCTGTTGGCTTTAAGGTGTCTAATATTTCCTTAAAATATAATTATACATATTTCAGTTCCTCTCTTCACTGCTCAAAGATCACACCGTCCCATTCAGCATAAAAATGATAATGAATAGATGCCAACACTTATTATTATAACTTCAAAGACAGGAAAGAGAGATTGGAGACTGAATTTGCAAAATATACTCCATGATGCAAGAAAACCCTTCTCTGCCTAAACTGCAAACCAACAAACTGTATCTAATCCGTCAATTACTTTGTCTTTGCGAATTAGTTTAAAAGTAGGTGGTAAATGATCAAACACATTTTAAATGTAAAGCCAGCACAGCATCACATGCGGTTCTTTCATGAATCAAAGTTTTCACTTCTCCATGTCCTATGTGTTACTGGAACCACTGAAGCGGTATATAGTATATAGGACACAGACAGCCACTCTGCTAATCGGTCCCCACAGGCCTGATGATGCACTCTGCTGCAAAAGCAATTTTCATTTTGAACTCCAATACCCTTTAGGAGAACGTCAGTGTTTCACAAAATACTCACATTGCAGTTTGAGTGACTTAGAGCCTCTGTTTCACTTGCCTACGCTCCTGTCCTACTCTCGTTCCTCCTTCCTTTGCCATTAGCTTTATGCCTAGCATGACATGTCTTTCATTTTTTTTTTCCCTGAAAAGAATCTAGGAGGAGAGATATTGTTATACGAGAGATTAAATATTTTTTCTTCCTCAATCACCTTTTTCTAAGAATAAGATATAATCATCCAAAAGGGCTTTTAATCAGAAACTTCTGTCCTGAGGCAGAAGAGCTCTCTTTTTGAATGGAAACTCATTCTATGAGGAAAGTCTCCATTGAAAATCAAATGAGAACTGTTGCTACAAAAGAGAACCCTGGCAGTAGTTTCAGGGTACCTTGCTGGTTCTTTCTTGATCCTTTCTTAGTGGGTTCTAAAGAGAGTTTCGATTTTTTAAAAAATGAGATCTCAAAGCAGTGGTTACCTATTGAAACTATTACTTTTTCACTACTGAAGCTGAGAAGAATGCTTCTAAGTGCAACTACACAGCCTCCCTCACTAAAATATCCTACAGATGAATGAAGTGCTGAAAGAAAAAGCCTCCTATTTCAACTGAAAAATTAAATTGGTGATAGGATTATTATTATTATTACTGGAATATTCTCAGAATATTTTTTCAGGCTAATAAAATATTTTAAAAGAAACAGAATACCTGCCAACTAAGTTTTATTTCTTTTTAATTTTTTTATTAAATTTATGGGGGTAACACTGGTTAGTAAAATTATATCAGTTTCAAGTGTACAATTCTATAATACGTCAACTGTATATTTCATTGTGTGTTCACCACCCAAAGTCCAACCTTCTTCTGTGGGCAGAGGACCTGCCAATTAAGTTTGAAATTAAAACTGCAGCTAAAGTAGTTCTAAACAGAAATTAGACTTTTATATTAAAACAAAAAGTGAAAACAAATTAAGAAAACGAATGAGAGTTATAGTCAGCTTTGTTCACATACCATCAGATATTATTTCCACAATGCTCTTAATTTTTATTTATTTCTGTGAAACTTAATGAAAAGAACCTACACTAATACATAATTTTATACTTAGAACCTACCTGAAGTTTGGGGCTTTGAAATCTAGGTTTAGCAGATAAACAAATATCTACATATTCAGTGTAGATCATTAAATGCTAGTCAGAGCGATTCTAAATTGCAGCTGTACACACAGAGTATAAAAAATGCCAAAATATTACATACCACCAAATTTCGTTGCTTCTTGCTCAACAAGTCTTAATCAAATGGGAAAAGCTAAATTGAAGAGCTGCTTTGTGAGCATGCATTTCAATAAACCATAATGTTGGTGAAATCAGAACATGGGAAAAGAAGATTTCAATAAAAAGAAACTAATCCCCCATGAAAATTACCCACTTACAATTTTTCAAGTACAAATTTAGGGAATATTACTGCCTATGGATGCATAATAACAGAAGCAAACTCATAGGTAAAAAAGATCCCAGATTTTCTATATATGTTGAAACAAAAACAATATCCCTGAAACACATATTTGAATAGGTCTAGGTTGCCAGTGTACCTTAGTTTATTTCAACGTATACATACATTCCCGTTGACTGCTTTAGTAGAGAAAAGCAGGAATTCAAGAAGATGGTTTCACTAATATGCCCCCTCCAAAAAAACAAAACAAATCAAAACAAAACACAACATTCTAATTTCTATACCTGGCACCATTAGATTTAGCACAAGGGATAAATTATATAGCCCACTAGCAATTTAACTGTCATTTTAGGGAATTGTTAGTAGATCAGGCATATATATTAGGATAACCATGTCAAAATACAGAGTAATCATTATTTACAATTATCTGAATATCAACAGTGCGCTATGCCCAATTGAAAGGAATCTTTCCAGCAGAGAGGGCTTAAGCATCATTACCAAATCAACTGTCCAATGTAATTTCTAGTTAGCATGCTCTAGAAGAGCGTGGGAAACATAAACATTATCTCACAAAAGCTTGTGTTAGGGGATAGGCAGAAAGGTGTATCTAAGGTTATCATCTAGCCAAGAAATTACACGGTAATTCTCAGTACAATATCCTGAAATTCTCAAGAAAATAAATTGTTTTGATTGCACTTTCAATTTTGATCCTCTGATTTAATAAGATAGAAAAGGTATATTTTCAGAAAAACTGGGATAAAATTTTGTATCACAAAAATCAAAATCTCATTGGGAACAAAATTCATGCAAAGCTCTTTGTAGCACTTTGAAATGTTAATTTTACTATGCTATGTACCTGTACATTATAGCCTAATATAAATACGTAAATATCCATGAATTGTAATATTTCTATCAAAATAGTCAGGTGCATATCTAATTAAAATTAGTTTTTAAATAATAAGGTACTATTATAATTTGAGCTAATTCAAATATACATTTCAGTCTTGATTTTATGGGTCAAGAAACTTTCCTGCAAAGAAAGGTCCAGATAGCAAATCAAATATTTTAAACTTTGAAGGTCATATAATCTCTGCCACAACTACTCAATTCCCTGTTGTAGCCTAAAAGCCTTTAGAGATAATACATAAAGTAGTGTGGTTGTGTTGCAATAAAACTTTATTTATAAAAACAGGTACCAGACCAGATTTGATCCTTTGGCCATAGTTTGCCAAGTATTGTTCTATTTCCATAGCTAAAAAGGATGCTGAGCTGAAAAAATTGTCTGTAAAGCATTATAAATTATTTACATTGTTACATTTTGATTTTTTAAATTGAACTATCATATCAGAAACAAACACTACTAGTCAATCACAAAAATTCTAGAGATCCTAACTTCTGTCTTAAATCTTTCATTCAGAGAATTACGCAGTTTCAATTTACCCAATTTATATTGACCTTTCTGTTTTTTGAAGGTCTTATAAAAAGTTTGAAACACCCATTCAAAATGCCATTAGCACTTTTGTTTTTGCAATAATAAAACTATTTAAAATGTGGGCAAAAAAGATAAACACATGTGGTTTAAAAATCATTTCTGTTATATAACGTGTATGACTAATACTTGAAAATCAATATCATTGGGTAACCAAAAGAGACAGCAGAGATGCCCCCAAATTTTGGGGAACAGTCACCATATTATTACATGAATTTCTGCAGTTCCAAAAGGTCATTCCCTTTTAACGTTACTGCGATTCAGCTGTCCAGTTGAAAGTTACAGTGACTACTCACCTACTTTAATGACATTTACCCACAACCCAGGAAATCAAGATGCCAAGGAGAAATCAGAGCTGGGGATAGGAATACGATGAAATGCTTTACAAGGGGAATGTTCAATCCACACCTTCAAGAAGCATAAAATGGGATGCAGCTCTACCGTGTGTTTTCACACTTGTTCATGTGTGGGGCGAGCCAGCTGATTTGCATGATTTACATTCATTAAGAGCACGTGGATATGCTATCAACTAATATAAATGATTCTTGTAATACCTACAGTTTAGATATTTTACCCTTAGAAATTATTTGTGCACGTAATTTTATGGACCCGATAAATTCAATGTCATGATCAGGTTAAGTACCTGGAGATAGCTATGGCTGTAAAAATAAGCATGAGCCCAGAAATTTTAAGTTTTTCACCTCAGTGTTAATACAAAGAGATTCAAGGGACCACAGTCACAAATTCTTATGTTCAAGACCAGTTTCTGTCTACCTTATGAATACTCGTTTTTGAAAGAAATATCATGTTTACATGATTTTACAATCATATGATGGTTCACTGTTTCATAAATTAATCCTTATTTTGTTTTCTGTTTCTGTGGCATGCACACTGCTTCTTTATTTATCCATAATTGGGTGACTTAACACCAAATATCCTAGTATCACATGAAAAAAATTCAATCTTTCTTCCTGATTCTTTTTCAGGGTACTTTTTTTTTTTTCTTTCAGTCTTTCGTGATTATAGCATGAAGACTAAGGCAGCATTCTGAGTCAGAAAATCCCTAAGTTGGCTGAGGGTGTGTGTCATTTCCTCCTCCCATCAAAAAAGTAGGGTATGTGTCTTCCCTTGGATTCTGGCTGTACTATGAGCACCTTTGGCTGTACAGTGAACAGCCAAAAGCGACACTGCATCAGTCTGGCCTAACTTTTAAGATGACTGGAGCTTTCCACTTTTCTCTCTTGAAATATTTTCTCTTGGAGCCCTGAACCATCCTGTAAGAAATTTGATTCCCCTGAAGCTACCGTGTTGTCAGAACTCAAACTAGCCATTTGGAGAGGCTTTGTACAGAAAGAAAGGAGAGAGAGAGAGAGAGAGAGAGACAGAGAGAGAGAGAGAGAGAGAGAGAGAGAGAGAGAGAGAGAGAGAGAGAGAGAGGAGAGAGAGAGAAATCATTCCAGATGAGGTCTTAACATAGAGCAGAGGTAAGCCATCCCTATTGTATCCTACCCAATACCTTGTCTCAGAGAATGGGATAAATATCTTCTATAATATTCTTGTTTTATTATTTTAGGCCAATGAGTCTTGCAGTGAATTGCTATGCAGCAACTGATAACCAGAATTCTCTCTATGTTCCAGCATCTTATTTCCTTGAGCAGCTACTCTAATATGTGATTAATATTTTCAAATGTGTTAACTTACTTATTTCGTGTCTGTTTGTTATACAAATAAAAAACTCTATGAAGGCAGAGGCATGACCTGACTTACACTTTAAGCATTATTATAATGTCTCATAACAAGTTTATATCCATTAAAGGGAGGAAGAGACAGAAGTGATCTGACCATCAGTAATACCAGCTTTCTCATTAATCGAACATTTGGCCATGCTTATATACACAAGTGACACTCAAGTTGGTAGGAAACAAATTAGGAAAGCATTTTTTCACATTTGATAATTTTCTCAATTATGTGTACAATACTTGCATCTGTAACATTCAGAATCTCTTTTTAAAATGATTCCATAAGTTATCAGAATTTTGTTTTATTACAAACTCAAAGATTTCTCAAAATATCTTTAATTTTTTTCTTACATATTGAAATTAATTTTCCAAAATCGCAAAGCAACATCATATTCTCAATGATTGGAAAACATCACCATGAGCTATGCATTCCTTCTAAAATGATACTCTCACCATTATTCATGCATCTTTCTTATCTCTAGTGCTCTCTTGTTTTAATGAGCAATTGAAATCAAGCAGTCACTCCCCAATAAACTCTTCCTGATAAAAGCCTACTCCTTTTATCTCACAAGTATGAACTCTGCATTTGGATTTGGACTTCCTCCAGGTAGATTTAGTAATAATATTGCAGAATATTTGAGGAGAGCGCTGCCAGGTTGATACATATCTACATTCTGCTTTAGAGGGAGCAGAAGCCAAGTCCAGAGAAGTAGCGGCAGATGCTCTAAAAGTTTAGCTCACATAAACCTTCTCAGTATTTTTTCATATAGCAAAAATTAGGTCAGATGGAAAATTTAAGAGTCCAGTTCTTTTATAAGGATTGAGAGCAGCTCATTTCCTATTACCATTTTTTTTAAACCTATGCCTGAAGCAGAAACTTTAGAATGGGAAAATGTAGACCCTCACCTAGCTTTGATTCCATTCAACCTCAATACTCTTCAATACCCTTGATTTACCTACCTGTTTATAAGGCAAATCTCAGATGATGGCAACCAATGATGAAAAAAAAAAAAATCACTAGTGACCCCAGAGCCTAAAGAGTATCATTTCTAAAACTTGGTTTGACATTCAGAAACTATTTCCATGATAGACCACAGCCAAATTTCGTGACCCACAGCTGTCATCACCATGGTTCCCACATCCCATTTTTCAAAAAGCTGAACACATGCAACTGTTCTTGGTACAAGGGAAATACCTGAACACCTTTAAGCCTTTGACTATAATATTCCTTTATTCAAAAATGTTCTTCATGTCAAATGATACCCATCATTTGACGTCTATCCCGTATGCTCCCTTTCCCATGAAGCTTTGTCTCATTACCTCAATGAGAAGTATTCTGTCCCTTTTCAGAACACTGGCAACATTTTATCTCTACTATTGTCACACTCACAAAAACTCTACTTTTATTACAATTAATTGAAAAGCACCTCATTTTTCAAGTAAATTATAAACTCCTAAGCAAAGGATTTTTTGTCCCAATTGTGTTTTGCATAATATTTATATGCAACAAGAGGTTTACAAAAGCAAACACAGAAGTATATTGTGAACTAGTGGCTTAGGAAGAGTCCAGACAGTAATAGCAAACACACTATAACACTTACTATGCGTCAGCTATCAATCCATGTGCTTTTATATTCTTCCAATGTCCTTAAAATAACTTTATCAGGTCAGTAATATCATACCTCATATTTTAAAGATGAGGAAATGAAGCATAAAAAGGTTAACTAACTTGTCAGAGGTCACATAGCTAGCTAGTAAATGGTGGAGGCAGGATTTAAACCTCAGAAATGTGGTCCCAGGGTCCCTATAATTAAAAAAATCATCATTCTCTCAAATGATTTCATGACAAACAAAAGATTATCTTTATCCTAAGTCTTGAGTTTGACTGTTTTTATCCATATGTCTCCCCATGGTGGATTAGAGCCTCATGAACATAATAGTCATTCAAAAAGAATTTTTGCTTGAGTTAAGAAATTAGGGAAAGATGTCACACATAAGCTATTTGTTCCCTCATTAAAAAAAAAAATTATATATATATATATATATATATATATATATATATATATATATATATATGAACACCTGGAAAGCAAAATCAAAACAAATTTGAAATCTGAGGTTAGTAAACTGTTTTTATTCCCAAATTCCACAAGAGACTAAGCTGGCATGCTTTTTGGAAAGTAGATGGGGACTTGAGGCAAAAATAGATGAGGTAATTAAACACCCATGTAGGACATATGGCTCAGAGATAGCTTCCCTCTGGAAACAAGTCATTCACAAAGGGAAGGGACGATGGAAAAAAAGGTTTCTGAGAATGTGCAGAAGGATCAAGGCTATCAGCATACATTAGGAGCTTTCATTCTTAAAACTAAAGGGGAACTGACTCTGGGTGGTAAACACACAACGTGGTATATAGATGTTGCATTACAGAATTGTACACCTGAAATCTATGTAACTTTACTAATAACTGCCACTCCAATAAGCTTTAATTTAAAAAAAAAAAAAAGAAAAGAAAAAGAAAAACTAAAGGGGCCTCGTAATTATTCATACCTGAGGTCATCCAGAGCCAAAATTCTCCCTGTGATCAGGTGAGTAACTCATTGCTCAGAGGAAAATCACTATGGAACACAGAGGATTTTTCCCCCCCGCCTCTGACTACAATTCGAAACCTTTTCTTTTTCAGGCACTTTACCCCTAATTTTTGTTTTCACTATTTATTTAATTTAATTTCTTAGAAAAGCTATGTCATAAGCCATCTGATGACTTTGTAAATGCAAAGAGCCAATGTTGTGGAACAGACAATCTAATGACATAGTGTTTAGTGTTCCCTAAAGCAGGAGACAGATGAAGAGAAACGGTGAACCGGCAACCTTAGCATAATTAAGACAAGGCTGAGTGCTTGCCGTGGTGCCATTACATTAATCTCTCATCAGTGGCACCTGGCTAAAATTTATGAGATATGTAAAAGGGGCCTTTCCGACTGACCTTGATAAGGTAGAGTTATTTATCACGTGAGAGAGTAGTCAGTAAGCGAGGGGGGATGAGGGATATTAGAAATAAGTTGACAGGGAGATTTAAGGGCAGTGGGCTGCAATACGCTTTGACTGAAAAGATCAAGAGAAGTATTTCCAGCACTACGAACCTTAAGAAACCTTGATAAGTAAAACTTAAAATCATACATCATGTTAATAAGCAATATATATGGGAAGAGGTAATAGTAAATGCCAAGTTTTAAAGGGACGCCAGTTCATTCATTTAATATTTTTCATGAGTTTATGGAACTAATGGGATTTTGTGACCACAATGAATTCCAAATGATTTCACTCCCAAATAAATAAGCAAAACATATTCACTGTGAGTTCCTTGAGGGCACTGTCTCATTTTATTCAACATTGTATTTTGGTCGCGATGAATTACAAGATCTCATTATAGCTGGTTGCTTCCCGTTCTTCAATTCTCAGTTCACACATCACCTCCACAGAGAGGTCTTACCTGGTCATCCCATCAAAAATACCTCTATATGGAAGTACCTCATGTAGTATCTATATCTTTATCACTTGTTTTTCTTCCCTAGACTCAAGGTCCCCCGTCTTTCCTGTTCACTTTTATATGCAAACATAGACCCAATAACTAGTGCAGGACAGAGTAGGTAGGTGTTCAATAAATATGTGTCAAATAAATGAAAAAAGGGGTGCTTATCAAATGAATTGTGGGGATTAATAAACAGAGAAATAATGATTATTATGCTCTAAAATATATTTTGGAAGGCATACATTTTTTCTTTTAAACCAATGCATCATCAATGGTAATAAATTGAAAACAATCTGATAATGGCAATTCTTCAATAAGGACTTCATTGTGATAAAATTAGTCTCAAAGTCATCCATTCTTGATTGTCTATGTATTTTTAAAAATCTCAGACCTTTCCAGCAGTCACCACTACTGTTGTTAAATATGACAAAACTTCTTAGTTCTTAGGCTATAACCAGTTTTGTACTTCAAATATTTCAACAAGAAATATGGAGGGAAACAAAGGAGTTTGTTTCTTTGTTGGAATTCTGTTTGCTCTCCTTCCATATAAAATTCACCACATAAAATAGTAGTAGCTACAATCTGTAGAAATTGCCATAATGCAAGTAACGATTTATTTCAGTTCCTGGGCCAATCAGTCAGCACAGGGTCCTCTATTTTATTTTTGTGTAATGGACAATTTGACGATTTCCTTTTCACTTTATAAAACTCAGTTGTATTTACTACTAAAAAGGAGATGGATGGATACAATTCTATCTTTATACAATGAAATCCTGATGGTATTTTCAGTGAATGGGAACAGCAGCACGGCCCTAGAGTTTCACATAGAAAAACCACATTGGGTCAGGTAGACGGGGTTGATTTTAGGCTACACTTGTACCAAAATGACTGTGTACATTTACATTTTGCTTCTCTGTCATTTCAGATTTGATACCTCTCCTATGCAAAAGCTCAGACTAACTGAAATCAGCAAACTATACAAGACAGTATTTCTAGTCTTGCACTATACCTTAAAACTAAAGTATTAAATATTAGGTACATTATGCAGCTGTTATTTTAGAAAAAAAGTAGAAAAGCAAGCTTTACTTTAAAAAAAAAAAGTCCAAATTAATAAAATGAATATATCAACATTTGAAAAATAATGTTGATCACTTCACTTCCTAGCACAACTGGTCACTTTAAAAATCCAATTAGCATTCATACTAATATGGAAACTTAATCACTTAAAATATTTGTTTGGATTCTGCAGCACTATTCTGGATATATGTCAGAGATACAGAATATAACTACACTTCAGGGATCATAAAAGTTTCGGATGTTCTCCTCTGAGTGTGCATCGCAAATTATAAAATTCACACCTTTGTGAAGAAAGGATTTTAAAATAAGTATACTAAAATAAACAGTGCTCATTTAATATAAGTGTGTGTACATTTTAATGCAACATAACTTGACTGATTATTAACTAAATATTTTATAAATAAGAATGAGTTCTGAGGGTAGAAGAGAGTGGGAGAATTAATGGAATTTCTCTACACTATACCTGCCTCCATTTGAACTGAACTTCTTTTGCTTTCCAGATTTTTGCAGATAATAATTTAAAGATCTATAAAATATCAGATTTAATGTATATTGCTGAACTTACCTGTCTTTCAGCTCTCCATTTAAATTCATTTATTTGAATTACTAAAATTCCATAAGGAAAATATTAAAACTTTAAACAAATAATAGAATGTTGCTGATTTCTATTTGCAATGGAAATTTTTAGAGAAGATGAAAGAGGAGACATAGTTTATATTCCATAATTATGCAACTTGATCCTATTTTATTAAAGAAAATTAGCTGCACACTTATCTCATAATTATCATCACAGCAGTAAGTGTTCAAAGTGCTGCAAAAGGTAATTCTATGACCATCATATCTTATTTCTGTTCACCTTCATCCTATCAATTTTTCTCTAACTTTGTCTTCATATTAATTTCATGAGATAACTTTTGCTTTTCTAATTAATCAAAGGACCTGTGGGATCAAGCTCCTTCAAAAAATATGCCAATGTAAGAGGCTTACTTTTCTTTTGAAAGTTGATAAAACTTGATCATTTTTATTGTTTGTGTTGAAATGCAAAACTTTTCCCTTCAAATTAATTTGTAAGCTCATGAATGTACAGTCATTAGTTTTCCAGAGAGCGTATTTAAATGAAGGAGAAGACTTTAATCTAGGAAAGGGTAGAAAAAGTCCTTGCATAAAACAGCTGAAAATGCTTAATTGTAAAAGAGAAATGTGATTATATTCTAAAGTTTTAAAAAAATCATTATTTCTCCTAACACTATTCATTTATTTTTAACAAAAATCAAAAAACGTTTCGAATAATTTTGGTCTCTGTAACTGAATTACAATGCAAATAAATTTTCCTTAAAAAACAAAACAAAACTTGAAAATCTCCCTCAGAAGACAGAAAATAAACTGTGTGAAAATAAAACAAAATCCTAAATCACAATGTGATGCAAGCTGAATAACAACGAGAGGTGGTACCTCATTACTTATTTGAACACCAGCCATCCAGTTTTCTCTCATTTACAAATGTAGTCGTTGTTAGTTAAATAGGCTATTTTTACTAGTAGCATATGCTTATTAATTTGTTCCTATGGCAAACAACATATTTTTAAGGTAACAGATAGAAATCAGTTCTGTCAAAACCAGGTGTCTTCCATTAGGGTACGTGGTATCCCTTGGAATAGTTAATACATATATGACAGGAAGAAACCAAAAATCTTTAACATATGCTGGAAGGTTAAATGGGCAATGAGATGATTCATAGTTTCCTCATGACAAGTATAAAATAAATCAATATTCAATATCTTAGATTATTAATAATAAATTAGGCTGACGTATAACCAATCACTCTTTAAACTTAAAAAATCATTGCTCCGAAACAGGTATTAAATGTCTTCTACTTGTTTTTTCCCCCTGAAGTGAGCAACGGTTTTCATCTGGAATGTTGCTGTCAAATAACTTTACTCATCCCCCAACTTCCTTACAAAACAATGGAACTAAATGTTAGGAAGAATCTTAGCATAATAATCTCAAGATATTGATATGTAGGATATAAAATTGAAAGCAACAAAGGAACAAGACAAACAAACAAAAACTCATAGACACAGACAATAGTTTAGTGGTTACCAGAGGGTAAGGGGGTGGTGGCGGTAGATGAGGGTAAGGGGGATCAAATATATGGTGATGAGAGGAGAACTGACTGGGTGGTGAGCACACAATGGGATTTATAGATGATGTATTACAGAATTGTATACTTGAAACCTATGTATTAGATTGGTGCAAAAGTAACTGTGGCTTACAAGGTGAAAAATAATTGCAAAAACCGCAATTACTTTTGCACTAACCTAATAACTTTACTAACCACTGTTGCCTCAATAAACTTAAAAAAAAAAAAGTCACACTTTAATTGGGGAGCAAACATGTCAGGAAGAAGCAAACCACAGTAAAACAAAACAAAAAACATGTAGAACATGTAATAAAAGCATACTGAATAGAATTAAACTTAAAGATGGGCTTAAAAGCTGGAGACAAGAATGTTGGAACTAGGAGGGGCTCTGGAAAACCATTTGCTCAAAAATTTTCATCGTAGGTATCAGAAACTGAGGATTAGAGAAGATAAGTGGTTTTCTCATGGTCAAAAGAATCAGAGCTGGATCAGTAGACTTGACACACTTGGCTCTGCCCTCTCTATACTCTTCATTTTTTGGCACTCAGTAAAATTGGGGGAGGGTATGGTAAGGAATTAGGGAAAAAAAAAATCACATCCCTCCAGGAATTATTTACTAAAACTGTCCTTCCTATTCCCCATCAGTAGTATCAATAGCCCCTCATTTTTCTTATTCTAAAAAACAGAGCTGTAATTTTGAAAGGCATCTGAAAGGGACATAAATCTCAATTTTCTTTGCTTCCTACTCTAATTAGTTCCTAGTTTCATTCATATAGTTTAACCAGTTTTCTTTAAAAGATCTGATAAATTTGCCTCCTTGTATCCATAATAATTAAAGCAGTGTATGTGAATTACTTTATTGTGAAGCATAAAAGTGAGATGTTATAGGAATTAGTGTGTAGTTTAAAGGGCATACAACGGGTGGAATTTTTCCTCTGTAGACGCAAACCTTACCAGACGAAAAGACTTCCTTCTAAATTAATGCCACACCCAATCACATACAGATATTTGGGAAATGGAAATCATCCATCTCACCATCGATTCCTCTGTAAGCATGCATTTAAAAAAAAAAAAGTGTTTGTATTACTCAGGCTTACCCATAGCCTTTATATCACTTGCTCAAGCTCCGCAGCCATCTGAGCCACTCTGTTTTTGTTTTTGTTTTTGTTTTTGTCTTTGCCATCTTGTTCTCTCCTTATAAGGCAATGCATGGTTTCTAGAAAATTTCTGCACTTAAAGCCCTGAAGTCTCTATAGCACATTATGTGGTTCATTAAATACCACGGAGCTTAAATTAGTATGTAAGTTTTCCATTGTTTCCCAAATATCATCTTTCTGTTCATTTAAATTCTGTGCCTATATCTATGACATGGTAGAATTTTAGGCCAATTGACTTTTCAAAATAATAACAATGGTAATTGGTCTAACTTTGATCCAGTGTGTTATAAAGTGTTATATTAAAGTCAATTGTCTAACCCAGACTACAAAACTTATGCAATTGAGCACATGATGAATGTGTAAAACTAAAATCTAAATAAATATATATTTAGATATTAAATGCATTGTGTGGCAGGGTATTAAAAAATGTAGTATCTAAAAATCATTTAATGGTATAGGCAACACAGCAATGTGATCATTTAGAAGTTATATTTAAGAAAATGCTGAAACTCTCAGGATATCATAATATTCTCTGATGGTCACTATATAACCGTGAAGTGGACTAGTCAAGTATTTGGGCTATGTCACAGAATGGGATGTTGTCCATATGAAAGATGAACCTGACAGGATGTCAGCAGTGATATTTGTCCAACCCCTCTCAGTTCATAGGTAAGGAAAATGAGATCCAGAACATTAAAGTGATTGTAAACTTGGTTACAATGTGACTCAGTGACAAAGCTGGGATTAAAACTCCCAAATAGCAGTCACAGTTGTTAGTAATGATCAGGTTAACATAACTTTTTGCCCTCCTGAAATCCCCGTTTTATTCTACTCTCTTTTTATCATTTCAACATGCTGTGTGATGTGGCGTTATCACCCTAACTTATTATGAGGGGACATAGGCGCTGGGAGATGTTGTAACTAGTATGAAGTCACATACATACCTTGAGTCTGTTCATCACATTTATTTCAGAAACACTTCAAAGCAAGTAAGGGTAAATTATATATTTGCTTTTCGTTGTGGCCAAAGGTAATGGAATATATTTTATACCACTCCACATGTGTTTTCCCAACTTGACTAACTCCTCTAATCATGAGAGTCACTTGAGATTTTTCTGGCTCTGCCCCAGACCCACCAGGGAAGGTGCCTGGGAATTTGTATTTTTAAGTGGCGCCCCAGGTGATTTGGGGAATTAGCCAAGTTTTTGAAACCCTGGCAGGACCACTGAAAGTCCAGAAGATGCTGCTTACAAGTTTAGAATGTTCTGAAACAAAATGCACCTATCGTAAAATTGACCCAATCTAGTTTCTCTCTTTTGCAAACAAGCAAGATAGATGACTTTGTCACAAGTGGGTAGACAAACTGCCAAATACCACCTATATTTCTGGGTCAGAGACAGATTGGAACTCCACCAAGAGAAACTGGGCATTCGTACTTGGTCTATTTCCATGGCAGGGACAAAACAATTCTAATCTTACTGATCTTTTCATTAAAGAATAAAGCAATCTCAGGGCATTAACTGCTGACAGTAATACAGACCATGGATTTCAGGGATTAACCAAACCACAAACAATCTAGAACATGCCCACAGAACAATTCTTTGATTGTGTAGTACAGGATGCAAAAAAGCCATCAGTCTGGCTTGAACTCTTGCGTTTAATAACTCAATATAATATTTGTCATATAACAATCCATATGCCAGTCAGCATAGCAACAGTGTCTCACAAATGCTTAGAGATTCCGTTATGATATCACATAATATGAACAGTATTCCACCATTTTCCACACATTTTCACATGCATTAGCACATTTTATCCTTTCCATAGAGCTGTGACATGGATAAGCATTCTCAACAAATTGAAAGGATTATTGTGATTAGAACACAAATATCCTGAAGTATATCTGATTTACTTTTGGTTTCATGCAAAACAAGATATATATCACCCCTTACACTGTGAGAACAATTTTAAACCCTAAAATATTCATTAAATTCTTCTTTTTAATGAAAAATGTTTTATGCAATGCTGATTTCAATGGTGAATTTGAGACTGAGAAAGAAAGTGAATCAAGTAATTAGGCTTTACTACTCTAAATATCAAGCATATAGATGCTGATTTATTTCATCAAAACTGTTGCTCAGCTATCCCAAAGGCTAGATCCTCTTCCTTATACAATGGCTCAGCTGAAAAAGTAGAGTCTATAATAAGACACTACAGTGAAGAGTTCGTTCATGAAAAATTGAATTTCCAAATTAATATTATATTTGTGCGCATGATAATTAAAATTCAAATCCAAAGTTGTTGTTTTTTATTGCTATTGGCAATTTTACTTTTTTTTCTTCCTTGCTAAAGCCCCAAACTTCTAACTTTGGCTCAGTGTATTTCTGTTAGAAGGACTTCAGAGATAAACTTCAAACAATTTCTTTATTTTTCTAGATACTAGAGTAATCAGCTAGAAAAGTTACCATGTGAAAAGAATGCTACTAAAGCCAAATATTCAAATACTAATTACAATAGAGAAGTACTTACACACACAATAATTTATGTTTTTATTCAACTTAATATAACCAACAGGTTCAGATAACAATAAAAATTTTTCTCATGGGAGAAGCTCCATCTGAGTTTCTAATTAAATAACTTTTGTACAGTTCCTTTTCTTCCCTGCACAAAAGGTCTTTTTGTCCCTCCATTCTTGCTCTCTTTCTTTCTTTGTTGATACTGTTTACTTCCAAGCCTGCTTCTGAACTCTGTCTAATTAGCCCTTGATAGATCTGCTGCCCTGTTTCCACAAACATTTAATTCTGCCGTCAGTCCCATTTACATTACAGCATGTTGCATTGTCTTTTACCAGCCTAATTTTGTTTGAGTGAATGTAAATCCCATTAAGCAGTCACCTATTAAACTGCGGCATATAAACTCCAAAAGCCTCTTTATTACAAGAGTGAACATAAGGCCCGATTGATAAAAGATTTCTGGGGCATTTCAATTTGTGGTCTACTGCAAATATTCTGTCTGCTTTAAGTTTAGGAAGCTCACTTTTTCAAAGTATTTGACAGAGTACGGTGTTTCCCCGGAAATAAGACCTACCCAGACAATCAGCCCTAATGTGTCTTTTGGAGCAAAAATTAATATAAAACCTGGTATTATACTATATTATATTGTATTATATTATATTATATTATACCCGGTCTTACTTTACTATAAGACGAAGTCTTATCTAACATAATATAAGAACGGGTCCTATATTAATTTTTGCTCCAAAAGACGCTTTAGAGCTGATTGGCTAAGTCTTATTTTTGGGGAAACACGGTATTTGAATTTCTTTCAACCTGTATATTCCATAGCATGACATATATAAATATCATTTGCTCACTGTCTTTGGTTTAAAAAAAAAAAAAGGTAACCTGACCACATTATTTACGAATGCCTGCATGAAGGTGTTTACAAATATCAGGGTAACGCACAGATCTCCCTGGAAAGAACCCTTCTTGAAAACTAAATAACTGTGCAGGACTCCAATAAGCGCTGGTGTTTTCTGATGAGTTTTCTAAAGAGGGTAAGACAGCATCGTGAGAGGCAACCCATCTAATCGCAAACAGATACTGAATTCAGAGACAAACAGGTTCCTCTCAAAACTTGAATGTAATTTCATAGCCCCAAACAAGAGAAACAATATGGAAGAGATCATTAGAGATTCTGCAAAGCCAGTGATCAAGGTTATGATATTTATACCAATACACTCAATCAGATTAGTGCCAAGAACCGGTTTCTATCTAAATGAGGGCTCAGTGTAGACTTGCCCCAAAGCTGAGTGAATCTTCAGCACTACAGTCACATAATTGTGTGGTTTAAGGTAAGGGTGAGAATGGCTTTCTTTCCATTTTCTCCTGGTAATAAACTCAGAAAGACACCCATGAAGTGCAAACCCTCACGCAGGAAATTATTTCTCACCCCTGCAGGCTTGTCAAAGCCAATATTTCAGTAACGCACAGGTTGCTGAAGGGGACTGTGATTTTTTTTGCCTGCTGTGAGTCTCTAAGGACAACAAACATTCCAAAATAGGTTGTAGCCAAAACTGTTAATAACTTCACACAGCTCTTCTGCCATGATGACAAAATGCAGGAGAAGACAGAATAGGGAATGGTCCAGGCATTAAGTCACAACTATTTGTGTAGGAATGAAAATACACATGGTCTCAAATACTAGTTATGGAGTCAACCTGAATTAACAATCAAACAATCATAGAAGTGATTTTGACAAATATGTGGAATGTATAGTGAATAATTATTTACAGACTTTCAGCTTGTTGGAATTAATGAATGTAAAAGAAAAATCAGTTAAGTATTTAAACTGAACGGTTTATGTTCTTCTTAGAGCATAAAAATCACAAAATGATTGAGCCTCAGAAATGGATTTGTAAGGTAAAAGTTTGCATCGATACCCACCCATACTTACGATATGCAGCTTTTCAAGGAGATATTATATAAATCTAAACTCTTGAATACTCAGGCTCAAAAATACCCAGGAATATATGTAAAAACAATTTTCTTGGATGGTATGCTCCTTACTTCTTTCTACATATGTTTCCATTTGTGTTAATGGGCTTTATTAGGTATTATGTGAATGTGTGAGAGTTTGATATGATTGCTTATCTTTCTGGCCATTACGTAATATTAAGGACATTTTTATTCACCTTGCTATATTCAGATAATTCATAATGACTAACATGGGCTCTGTGCTGGTCCCTTTGGCTGTTCTCTCATAATTCCTTCAAATTTAACTGAGACCAAAATTTCAAAGGGAAAGGCCCATGGAAATTCAGTGTTACTTGTTCCCAAAATAGACAACTAATTAGTATTACCTTAGTTCTTCTGGTTTACGAAAGCTTTTCTAAAACATTAAAATAATTATTGTCAAATATGACTAATTTCGAAAGGACAATGTTTGTTAAAGCTAAGCAAATACTTAAAGTGGGCCTAGTGATTCATAATCACTGATTCATAATAAGTATATTCATAATAAGTACATTCATGATAAGTATATTAAAGGAAGTTGAAAGTCACTAAACCACGAAAGTTTCTTGTTTCATATAGGTTTCCGTACTACTTACTACTTATAACATTTTAAGAGTAACTTTAATATATGTATATTATATCAAGTCACAACTGGGTCACCTCTGAGCCTCAGTGTCCTCTTTTGAAATAAAGAAAGTATCTATTTAAATTGTCAAGATTAAAGGAGACAATTACATAAACAAATATTTGCTGACTTCTTAATACAAATCATACACTGTCATATCTTACAACCTGATTAACTAGAGCATCTTTTTTATTATGTAGTGAGCAATCCCCATTTCTCACAGAGCCGTTATGAAGAACATAGCCAAAATCCCATATGTAATTACAATTTTTGATAAGTTCTATCATAGACACAATGGCCACAGTCTTGCCACTTCTACATGTTTCCTTTCACCCTTCTCCTATTGAAGGAACTTTTCATTTTTGCAGTAGGAACACAACTATGAAAATAATACGGAACACCACTGCTTTGAGCCCTTTGGGTCTCAATTTGGGAAATGTTTGGCTAAGAATGAAGCCAAAGGAAAGAAAACTAGAGCTGAGATATTAAGAAAGTAAGACAGTGTCTTAATGACATGGTGTCCACCCCATATTTATGTGTGCATAAAGCCCAAAACATTCCTGAACTTCCCATTTTTATGAGCCAACAAAATCCCTTAGCTCAAGCTAGTTTACACTAGGTTTCAATCATCTATAACCAAATGGCCTGTAATTAAAAGGTACAGATGACAACAATACAGTAAAATAGGGATAGGCCTTTCCTTCAAGCAGAGAAAATATCATGAAGGCTCTGTAAGACATCAGGAAGATGTTAGTGTGTTTGGGGAACCACGAACACAATGACATCATGATTGTTACCATAACTGTATACTTTAGAGCTGCTTCTAGGTCTCTACTGGAGACCCTGGGAGTGATATTCCTAACGAAAAAGAGGCTCCCACCAGACAGAACCTTTTCATTTGCAGTTTGTATTTCCTTTATTCTATTGGGCTACCAAATGGAAGGGCTTTTTCTAAATACAGATGCTATAAAGTTAGGGAAGAGAAAGGATTAGCTATGGGAAAGAATAGAGAGCAGGAGGTCTTAGTGAGCCACCGAGCCGAGAGCCTTTGGAAACCCAAAAACAGTGTAGGAAAAAGGAAGTTCCTGTCACAGCTGAGCAGAACACGGGAAGGAAACGAAACTGAAGATAAAAAGTGGCTAATCCCCAATTTTGCCTAACGGCAGCCCTGGCTATATAATTCATCATACACTTTAAATAAAATGAGGGTTATTTGAAATATTGCTTTCCATCGATATTAACTGTAAAACGTTTTTAATGAATTCAGTACAGTTAAAATCGGTCTTCACTTGTTTATTCTGATCGTTTTAGAGTAAATAGTCATAAGACAGTCTGATGGATGGTATTCTTTCTCAGCAGAGAACTCCTGAATTCTTAAAATGTGATAACTAGAGTATCTTTGAATACTTGACAGTTACTTTGACTAATAGCAGTTATATTCAGCAGACTAGAAAGGATTCATGCGAAATTCTCTAGTTAGTAGATATCTGATGGAGAATTTATAATTGCCAAAATCCTTTGCAGATTATTTGATGCAATACCTCAAAATCCTGAGTCAGCCATGCTTACACAAGCAAACTCCTCTTTACTTTCTTTGTGTATCTATGGTGCCTATTAATATAGCACCTGAGTGAGACTGTTTCAATTCAAAGGGAGTTTTTGCCTGAAGGAGGACAGCAGAATTGGGCCCAATGGGAGTTCTGTCTGAATATCTGAGGGCAGAATTTAGAGTACCGGAAGGGCAGGTCCCAGCTAGAGATTTGACTACAACTGAGTTTTCAGGAAGAAAGGAAGTGACAATATTATAGGGGCTTTTTTGTCCCCTCACTTTTCCTAAGTAGAATTATTTTGATAGACAAAAACAAAAACCTTAATTGGAGAGACTTGCTCTAAATTATGATAGCCTGCAATTAGAGTTTCAATCTATGAGTCTTGAATAGAATTCAGATTCTTTATCATATAAATTCTATAGCAGATTTAACTGAGAGCAAACCTGTCAGTCTTGCAAAAGGCAGTATGAAGAGATAAAGTAAATATCTCCCCGCTCTCTAGCATATATATGTAAATCCTGTCCTGTAAAAGTGCCACATGTAAGTTTAAGAGCCAGTGTTTCATATAACCAAATTAGCAGTCTTTTGTAGGTTATATAAAAAGAATATAACAAATACCTACTTTTTCCTGCATCCTATCAGCATCTGTTTCAGCCTTTTTTATTCTTATATTTGTATTTTTTAAATGACACAAATCATATACGTAGTTTCATATATATTTTTAAAGGCAGGGGCGAGAGGAATAAAACAAAGTCCTTTTGTCATCCACATGCAGTCCTATTTCCCTCTTCTTCCATCCCCAAAGTCACCACTGTAAGTCTGACCCTTCCAGCTACTATTACACGTACACATACATACATATAGGGGTAACAATATAGGCTTGGTTTGATATGAGTGTAGGAGTTTTTACCATATAAGTGAGAGGAATGTAAATTTGAAGTTCAGATGGTAAGTTAAAAATTCTAGTTTCACAGGCTTCAGTGGAAATGGATCCTAGAAATCACCTCTCTTATTTAATAACTACGGATTCTGTGCCCCAGGGAAGAGAGGCTCCTTAGGGCACACAACTAATTAGTGGAAGAGTTCCAATGAGGCAAGATCTTACTTTCTAGTGAGATGTTTTTCCATAATGACAGGCCACATATTGTTAAATCACATATTACATGCTATGCTGTATTTCTGTGTGTATGTGTGTGTGTGTGTGTGTGTGTGTGTGCTATGTGTGAGGAGTGAAGACATATTAATGGACTCATAAAGTTGACAAAGAGAAAATATCAGTGAAATTCTGTTTCATGTGACATATATTCGACAGGTGCTATGTAGTAGGCATCATGCCAAGCAGTGCAAGCACAAAGAATAAAGAAGAAACAATTATCTGTTAGTGACGAACTTACAGTGTAACAGAGCAACGTCAAAAAACACAACCATATTGATTGTGTAATTGAGTGTGAGTGTGCATGAACGTGTAAACATGATTACTTCAGTGGAAGGTTATAAGAGAACCCAGAGAAAAGGCAACTGTTCTCAGCTTTGTGTGTTTTCTATGGCTGCTTCATCCAAATCTTACCTCTACCAACCCACACTGCCTGATGAAGGAAACTTGTTATACAAAATAGAGCTGTGCTTCATCCATTTAGACCTGAGTAGTGGAGTCATAATGGTTATCTCTCGAAGAATGTTCAAGATTGAAATAGCTTTTGCATGACCAATGGCAACAATACTTTCTATAGACTATAATAATTAATAAAAGGGAACACAGCGGTACATGTGATTCTAAGGAACACTTATGAGTATAAATTGATATATTTTAATCAGCTTCAGCATAATCCTACCATTTTTTTTTTCAGAAAAAAAAAAAACCTTTATACTAGTTCCCTCATCCATGGGAAGTGAAAAATTTGCATTAAAACTAATTTAATTGATAATTATATATTAAGGCCCATCTGTGCCCGGACTGTAAAACATTCCTTAAGTGCATGGTTGCATCACAGATGCCATTTAGTTTGTTTTTTTCATACATTATCTCAGCACCTATATGTTTTGATTTTTTTTTTTCCTTTCATATGGAGGGTAATGAATTAGATGTAGTAAGCCACATGATTGGTCCAGACATAAAGGAGGTCCTCAAATATAGCATATTTTTATTTTTATTCTGGGCTATCAATCTGAATATTTATAATTATATACTAATCTAAACAGAATACTTAGTTAACTAGAGAAATTAAATTAAACAGTCGGTATAGCAAATACCCAATATCAATCTCTTTATAACACTGTAAATATTTGTAGGATGTTTAACTCTATTTTTCAGAATTACTTTATGAGGCTCCTTCAGAACAAATGTACTGAAGGAAAAATGGTAGAGAAAAGGGAAATAGTTTGTAGGTTGTGGGCTATTACAATTAATTTTTCTGTTTCTCTTTGGGATTATATATATATTCCCAAATGTATGTATGTATGTATGTATGTGTGTGTGTGTGCGTGTATATATATATATATATATATACACATACACATATTCCATATACATTCCCAAAGTTTATGAAATTCTCAAAGGTATGAAACTGAAACACTAAGAACAACAATTACAGCCAGCCAGCTAGGCTCTAAGCTATAGCCAATCAAATAATTTCCTTTGTTTTCACACTTTTGCTATAAAGCTTTCCCCTGGTTCCTATCCAGGAGTGCTTCTGCCCACTTCCTGTTTGGTGCTGCCTAATTGGAATTGATTTTTACTCAAATAAACTCTTAAAATTTCTAATATGGCTCATCTTTTAAAATGGATATAGATAAGAAGCAATCTAAACTCGAAATAATATCAATCTATTCACAGTGGCTCCAGATAGCAACCTAGAAAATGATTTTTTTCAAGCAATATCTGAAAAAAAAAAATCCTGAATAAAAATGTAATATACCAAAAATCTATTTAAATATACTCACAAGCATATTAAGTATTATTTTTAAACTTATGATGTGGAAACAACAGATTACATAAAAAATAGTAAAAATAATTCCAGAAAAATATTTACTTTCAAAAATCATCCCATATTAAAAATTTCGTCATTTTATAATTAAATGTAGCTCTCAATAATGGAAAATAGCTCCAAATAACTTTTTAAAAAACTTACCAAAACCGATGCAGACAAAAAATTTATTAAAAATTTATGCAAAACAACCATTATTATATACAATTACCATCACATTTCAATTAATACGAACTGGATGAGTTAAGAAAAAGTCATGTTATACATATTATATGTCATATTATACATATTATATATATACATATATATAAAATCAGTATCTCTATATGTAAGATGTACACACACACACACACACATACACTCATTCTATTCTATTTTATTCTAGATACAAAAAAGCATTTTCCTCTTCCAGTTCCCTTAGAAAATTAGAATCAGAATGTATACTGAACAGACAAAAAAATGTAATTTTTTCAATAGTACTAACTAAATTTACGAAATAATACAGGGATAATCTCTTATAATTACTGTCATTATAACATTATGTGTATAAAATGAAATAAAATCAATACTTCTGAGACTATCATTGTTATTCTTCTTTTATTTTACTATTGGAGATATACAAATATGGAATATATATAAGGTTTTATTATCCAACTCAGTCCAATGGAAAAATTATGTAGTGGTATTGACCATGCAAAATAATTCATGGTTAACTATATATTTTATTTGAAATGGAAAGCAATTATTAAGGAAAACTAAAAGTACACTAAATGTGTAAAATGTATGTCTCTATTCTTAGACAATCTAAAATATATTCAAAGACTATATTTCTCAGTAAAAAATAGCCTTTGTTCTTTATCTTTCTCTCACATCATTCATAATTTGAAGTCTTAAAATTATAGAAATTATTTAAATTATATATATATAAATTTATTTCAGTCTGTAAAGTACAATACACACTAGCTATTGTTATTGTTCCTAATCACTCTATTAAAATATGTGACTTTGAAATTTGTCAGAAACATCTCTGTTTATGTGGGTTCTATAAAAACTGTACTTAGGATTTTAAAAACATACTTTCAAAAATTCCAAAATATTTAATACTGCCTAAAACCTTTAACGTTATTGTCTTAAAGTTATCAAAGTAATTGAAATATGAGGACTAAGGATAGCACAATAAAACCAAATTTTAAAACTATATAGAGCTAGATAATATAGCTCTATTTGCCTATTCTAAACATCGTCTAAAGTCGAGTCAGGGAAGTGAATGACTGCAGGGAACTTGATAGAGTGTAAAAATTTGGATGCATAAATCTCATTCAGGTTCACTTCCATATGCCCTGAGGGCAAAGCAAGGCATGAAGCCTCCGTGTGTTACCTACTGAACTGGGTCATACGTGGCAATATTTGCTGTGTGGTCCTGTGATGAGGCAGCATGGGGAGAACCAGCTGGCCAAGGCTAATGCACCATCTGGGCTGAAAAAATATTGCCAGTTTCATTGGCAGAGGGGAAAGAGTGAGTTTGTAATCGAGCTATAAATCACAACCAGGTCTTGCAAGTTGTCAATTAAAAATCTGATATATTGACGTCCTCAATGCATGGGTAACTTCTTGCTTTTTAAATATCACTATTTACATAATAAAACCCTTTTAAATATCAATCTCTACCTAATAAAAAATTACTTGAAGCACCCATAAGAAACAAATCAGCACATTAAGAAACGTGACTTAGAACATTAAAAAGAAAAAAAGACAGAGGACAGATTGGTTGCTTATGCAGCTGTGGTGGAATTCCTAATGTCCAAAGGATATCAAATTTAACTTAAATTTTAAAATTTAAATTGAGAGGATTTTCACTGACTATATTATGTTCATGCACTTCTCTGCCTCAAATGAGAAGAAAAATCCATACACTAGCAATTATTTTTTCATATATATATATATAAACAAATTATTGTCTACCACAAATAACACTACGATCTAGTAAAAAGAACATGGGTTTGGGGATCAGGTAAAGCTGAGCTCAAATCCCTGTTCTGTTGCTCACGCTTCTGACATTGTGCAAGTGAATCTGTGAATCACAGTGATGCTACAGTGACACGGGGATGGCTAACAATAGTATACGGAAAGTAATTGGAACATAGTAGCTGCGTAGTAAATGATAGCTGTGTTACTGTGATGTTGGCAAATGATACACATGCACAGTCTTCGACTTAAAATGTTATCTGTGCTATTTCTCACCAGAGCAATTACATGAATTTTAGTCAGAAAGCAGAGGACATAAAACGCAAACTGATTAGCCCTAAAATTTTTGCCAGCCATTCATCAAATTCATCATCAGGTTTTATGCAGTCAACTCTTCATGTTTTTAGTTTCTAATTTATTTTTTGAGATTATCTCAGTCAGACAATCCTAGGATTGATTAAACGGTTGTAAAAACTTCTGGGGCATTCACCGGACAGGACAACTCAAACAGCTACAATTTACTGAGCACTCAATATGTGAACAGGTCTATATTAGGTACTTGATAAATGTTATTTCAAATTTAAGCTGTAATGATATATTAGCAACCATGAAGATCGCCATGATGGGCAGCATTCAGACTATGGTGAGGTTTGATCAAGGCTGAAGCTTCAGAGAGGGCAGGACAGATATTACAGACCCTTTGCAACTTTCTACCAATTTCTACTCATCAATATGTATCCCTGCAACAATGTAAGATAATTACAGAATGGAACAAGGAAGCTAATCAAGGAGAAAGCAGAGAACCGATGCGTTCCAATACGGGAATTCCACCTACTTCTAATCCAGAAAAAGACACTGATATAGTCTATTTGAAATGTCACGTTCACCAACTCTTCAGTCCCGTGCACAAATATTTCAAGCTCATACAAGAATGTGGAGGAATATCGAAATAAGTGTACTCAGAAGAACGTAATTAATTTAGCATGCCCTCTTCATCCTCTTTACTTTCTGCCTCTGTACGAGATAATCTGCACCCTCAGCCCCCATTCCCATCCATTTTCTACCCTACGCTGCACCTCAGGAGGCTGAGAAGGCATCTTGTTTGCCAACTGGCTTCCACCTGAGTGTGAACAATCTGGGGAAAATTCAGGAGGAGTTTATAGCGCAAGAGGACAGAGACTCCAAGTGTTTCCTAGGGCTGGGACCAGGGTGAGGCAAGCAAGGTGCCCCAGGTATGAAACTTCAGGAGCGATTGTCTCTCAGATACTAACCACACTTGTCCACGACATCTTTGGTGCCAAGTCTGCATCCCCCAACCACCACTGCTCCCTCCAGATAGAGTCTCCTCTGATTCCAACTCCCACGGAACCTGTGAACCCTAAGAGTGGTAATAACGCACTAATGTTACTACTCCTTACCCCATCACCCCTCATTTGTTATCTTCCTGTTTCCTACCTTTGGAAGTTAAATTTCTTTCCTGCAGGGACCCTGTCTGATAAAGCATCATTTCAGCTTTAAGTCAATTTACAAATACCCCTATGTTGTTATTCACAACTGAGTACAAACTTAGGATTACTATGATTTCTTGAATAAATATATATTTATAAACATCACTATTTACATATAATGAGTTGTTTTAAACTTAATTGGCAGCAGTATATAATCCACTTATATTATCACATAAATCTATTTTAGCTTTCACGTAAAATGAGTGTATGTACACACGTATGATACACAGGGGCACAGATCCATTTTATTGAAACGAAAATAGATCTGTTTTTGAATTTGATTTGTCATTCTTCTTCACCTCTACCCAAGATGACATTTTTAAACATTAATGAAACCTTTGTGATTAAAACAGATCAATTCTATAGAAGTGTGAGCCCCATTTTGCCTGTTTCTCAAAAACTAATAGTTTATAATTCATTTTGTCACAAACGTCATAATGTTAAAAGATACATATTTTTTGATAAAAAAGATATATCTAAAGTTAGTATCTTAATTTTGCAAATGATAAACCTGAATGAAATAGACATAAACATGTCTGAGAAATAAAACAATTAAGACAAGATCTGTCACTGGATATTTAACAATAATCCTTTAGTTACAACTTTTTGATAATTATGTTTAATATTGTACTATCTCAAATAAAGTGGGTAGTTTCCAGAAAAAAAAACTTGAATGATGATGAAAGGTGTACATACTATGCATTCAAATATAATTTTAAATTAAATAAATACATATATATGCATATATAGAGTCATTAGTAATGACTATTATTTATTTTAAAGATATTTGTAAGAAAATATCCTTCAAATATTATATGAAAAACAGATCAATGTAAATTCTATGTGAAAAATATTTGAATTTTGAAATAAGCTAGTTTCAGTTTATCCACAAATAAATAATGATACTAAATAAATAAAAATACATTCTAATTTGAAGATAGAAAGCAGTGCTGAAATCTTGTGCTTTGTTTGAAGGGAAACAGTTCAGAAAAATGTATCATTATCTTACTCTAGTTCATTCTAACAGATTTTTTTAAAGGAGGATCTCTTAGGAATTGAATATTTTATAAAGAACTTAATTAAAAGACAATTTGGTCTGGCTACATAAGTCTAGATATAGCTTTGAAATTTTTGTCTGCTCTAGATAGGACACTGCAAATTTTATGACACCTCTTTTGTGCCTGAATATCAATCATATTTTATACCACTTGGTTAAAAAAAAGATAATTTTTGACATAGTGTAAAATGTTTTACATGAACTTCATTCATGACTAAATACAATCACAAGTTTTGCTTATCTTTCTGTGTAATCTAATTCTGAAGATAAAATGGGACTTTTGCTATACTCTCTCATTTCTGTCAGGAACTAGAAAATAATGTTTTTTATGTCTAGGATAAAATAATTTGTTTTTGGTAGAAAGAGAAATTTGAGAGTAGTTTTCCTTATTGGACAGTAGGCTTTCTTAAGGAACCATCATAACTACTTCCTCAGGTCCTGCCAAGTCTACACAGTCCTGGAAAGAACCTCCATGTTCTCCAGGTAAAATAAGGACTCTTCTTCCCTGTTTTGTTACTCCCTGGGGAACTCACTATCTCCTGTATCTAGGACACTACAATCTTATACTTTTCCATATCCAAGGTAGTTACGAAGAGCTTCAATAAAGGAATTAAAGAATATGCTCTTTTGAAGAGTTGCCTTTGCAATATACAACAAAGCCAGACACATAGCCAAGTGATGTTTTTGTTGAGATGTAAATTAGGCAAGGAGCACCTAATCAATATAGTAAATGTCATAAGAACTAATGCTTACAGAAGTCCTAGAAATTGGGACACCAGGTCCTAAAGGATTATTTCAAATGGGAATATGCCATTTTCTTTAACCTGGAAACACCGTATTGGTCTTCATGTATTCTGCAGTAAGTTCCCCTTTCATTGGGAAATGCTTTTCTCCACAAAATAATAATTATCTGAAAGATAAGTAACATTTATTGTGAGCTCAGGGCTCCAAGTGCCAGCTATGGGGTTAAATGCTTTACATAGATTATCTCATTGAATCCTCATAACAATCTGTGAGGTGCGTGTTATAATTGATCCCATCTTCCAACATAGAAAGTGAGGCATAATTAATAATATATCCCAGATCATTCACAGCTAAAATACAAAAACTAAACCTAACAAGTCAAACCACTGTACTACACTCCTTCCCTATGTTACAAAGATGGCAGGAGGTCGTACTCACAATGACATAAATTATTTTTGCCATAAACTTAGGGATCATTTATGAACCACTGATTCCTAATAATGACATGAATGCTAGCCAATCCCTTTCTGAAGAGTGCAATGACTACCTTCTCAATTTTAAGATACAGCATTTATGGGAAACATCTAAGTTGTTTACACATGTATAATATGAAAACTAGTGTGTGAAATACTCTTCATTGTTTTAGAAAACGTGTAATAATGTATACAGTTTTATGTGCACTATTCTCTCCACTTTTATTGAGTGCCCGTGGTTAACAAGGAGCTGTCCTAGGTGCTTTGAAATTTTGCCTAACTTCCCCTGAGATTTTATTCTGAGCCTCATTACTGAATATCTATGTATAATAATGGCAGGGATACAGATGTAATGATATAGCATTATTTAGAAATAATAGCTCCAATAATACCAGCATGGTACGTATCACCATTCTAGGAATCAGGATAAGCAGCAGGCCCCTGGAAACTTAGATTTCAAGCACTAATGAGCAGTGATAGCCAACAGAACAGCAGACCGTTGTTTGAAAAGACTGGTGAATCTTTATAATAGTTTCCACAAACTATCTATCTCTTTCAATTCAGTTCATTTTATTCACAGCACTGCCACGTAGCATGGCAGAAATTTTGTTTGTTTTCAGTTTGACATTTTAACTACCATCGCCTACATTAGACCAGTTGGAGGTAGTTTTCAAATGTGACTTGCAGAAAACAGCAGTTGTTTTTTTGTTTTGTTTCGTTTTTTTCCCAGTAAGTTATAAACTTATGTCCCATATTTTCATTTCTCTTCCTTTCTTACCTAAGTCATTGGAGCAAAAATGAGAAATGTCATTACATCAGCGAATTAGTTCACCCAAGCAGTAGCCTCAAACCACAGGTTAATTTGAACTGTTCAAATACAATTACTTAAAAAGGAAAGGATTCATTACTTTTGTGGTATTTACTGGTTCATTGCACCATTGTTGGAGATTGTCAATAAACAAATTACATCTAACACTGTGCCCTTCTGCTGAACAGGTCTCCTGAGAATATCTACTTGCACATTCTGCTTTGTCTCATTTTTTGTGTGTGTTTGACCCATATTCACATGCTCTTGATTTTAACATTTTAAAACATTCTCCATTTCACTTAACAATTACAGAAAAGCAATGTGAGCAATCTAATATAAATAGGACTGCTAAACAAAACATAGGTTATTATATAGACTTTGCTTGTTTTTTGTTTGCTTTTAACCGGGAACTTTATGAAATTGATTGTCAATTTTGAGTATGCTAGTATGTCTGCATTTTTCTTGTGAGAATGACCATAGCTTTGAGCAAATTTATAAAGGACCCCACTCCACCAAATAAAAAAAAACAGTTAAGAAGCATAGAAAACTGTATAATAGTGACTAATAACTAAGATGTAAATGGAGTAGGACACGGAGGGTGTGTGTGAAGGGAACCACTTAATATGTGCAAACTAGGTGCCAGAGTTAAAGAATCTACCTACTTTGTTATTTTATGAGATGCTCAGAACACAAGAGAAATATATGTCCCTATATATTTTCTGTTTCAAATGAATCATTACAAATGGACTCAGACAACCTGGATTCTAATCTTAGCCTTTGACCCGGAGACAAACATATCTCTCCAAAGTGCAAATATCACTGTTTTTGTCTGTTTCACTCAGACATTATAAAAATGTTAGAAAACTATAGTAACACCTCTGCATGTGCTTAAATTAAGATCTCTACAAAGCAATGACCCTTCATTCCTAACATAATAGTTTTGATTCAAAGACTGGAAAATTAAATATATTTCCTCTCTGATTTTCTTTATTAAACCAAGAATATTAATCCATTAAAATGCTTCCTATAAATTATGCTAAAACATTTGGATAGGTGCATAATTAATCTCCAGCTAGATCATTATTATTACATGATATATGCCGGTATGCTTTTATAACACTTTCTAAATATTATAAATTTTTCATTTTCTGATTCCATGTCTTGCCCTGTTCTTACGGTAGCTTCCTCTATAACAATCACACCGTCTTGTCTGAAAAGCCCTAAATATTATGTTGCCATTCCTATTTTCTTTCTTTGCCTAAATTGTTTACAACGTTAAATAAAGGTAAGCTTAAATATCACATGTCTTCATTAGGTGTCATGCCAAGTCCCTATAATGTAATCTGAAAGCTTGAAATAGGGTAACATTAAGTGATTTCAAAATTAGGGACAAAAATCCTACCTAAATAAATATGGTAAATAAATATTTCTAAACTTATTCTAGGAAATAAGTTTGTGAGATATGCAACGTATCTCACAAACTTGTCTTGGTCTATACTACAATGTGTGTCTCAGAAAGGATTCATTCATGCAACTACCATTAACTAAACATCCATTTTGATCAGGAATCATGCTAGGCATTGGATATACATCAGTAAACATGACGAATGTGGAACTCCTGCCAGTGCCGTAACTTTTGAAGTGAAAATTCCTACATGCTCAGCGATGATGAATATGGGTTCAGAGGTTATACACTACCCAATTCTAGGCATTACCAATCCCCAGAGACAATATTAATGCCCACCCCCATACAGCTTCCTTCAAAAACCCAAATACTATATGTTGTTCTAATTCTTTGCTTCTCAAATATGGACAATGTGGGCCAGGAGGCATTTGAAATCACAGGGTAAACATGATTTTGAGGTTTGGTAAATGATATCACATCTTATTTCTTTTATATTAAAACGTAAAGTTAAAAATCCACACACAATTTTTTAAGATAGAATACGAAACTTTAAGAAAATATAATGCTATCAGCAGGGATACTACTTATCCTCTCACCAGGGATATAAGAGTGGACACATTTGAGCATAATTGTGTCTGGTTGCTATTGAAAACCCTCTCGTTATCACCATTAGCTAAGCACCTGATTTGAACTTGGACAGACCAATTCCACCATTTATTAGACACGTGATCTTGCCAAAGATCTTGGACTTAAATGCCATGAACCTCAGTTTCCCCATTTGTAACAGGAATCCACCACCACCAACTTCAAGGGGTTGTTATACCAGTGATATACCCTAACACTAGGGTATAACTTATAAATCACCTGGCACACAGGAAATTGAAGAACTATCAGTTCTTTTCAACTTCCTCTGGAGTTATTAGATATGCACTGACAAGAGAATAATATACTTAACACAAATATTTAATAATATACTTTTATTTAAGTAGATGTAAACTACTTGTACAAAATTCTCCCATTTCAGAATACTCTATTAGCTCTATTCAGTATAACAGAATCAACTCTGCAATATAACAGCTTGTGTTCCACAACTCCATGGGTTTGAATTTATGAGCAATCAAAATAAAGGGGGAATTGGATTCCATTTTATTGCCTTATATAATTGCAGTACAAGAAAGGATTAGCAAAATATGAGTTCCAGGATTTTCTAAGCAATCACCTTCTATATTTTTATTAGGTAAGTGATATCTCAAAAGTTGTATAATTCATATAATTGAAGAAAGAGATGAATGCCTCTCGTGAATTTCCAAAAGAATAAAACATTATTACCTCCTATAAAACATAAATAAATATTTTAGTTTTGCCTAAGTAGTATAATTTCTTTTAGATGGCACTTACTGTTATTGTTAAGAAAATCAATGAGAATATGTAAATGTTATTGTCTTTTATTTCTATTTAAATGAATAATCTTGCCTTGATGTTGAAGCTATTCTCTCTATCCATGTACATAAATGTTTATGCCGAAGAAAAATACAGGAGCTTCCTTCTTAAAAGGTGTATAGGAAGAAAAGAAGGGAGGGAGGGGAGAGAGAAATAAAGGAATAAAGGAGGCAGAAAGAAGAGGGGACAGAGACGTTGGTAAAAGAGGAGAAAGGAAGGATGAAGAAGAAAATAGAAAAGGATTGGGAGTGGGGAGCGAAAGACAAACATTTAAGTTTTCATTTTCCTTCTCTGTCAGGAGGAAGAATTATAAACGCGTTCTAAGGTGTAAGTGGACTAACAGGAGGAAGAGAACCACCCTAAATTATCCCATCGTCACTAAACAGGAACTACTAGAATGAGCAGAGTAGTGCCTTTCAGACAAAAGTGAGCATTGCTCCGTATCGTCATGTCCAGTGCTTGATGGATTACAGAGGTTCAGATGAGGGGAAGGTCAGGATTTCTTTCTATTTCACCTTATTGACAAAACACTCCAATTACCTGTATTTATATTTGATTTCACCCTCTTCTTAATCATGTAAGTATAGATATGGTTCTTTAACCACAGCTATAAAGACATTTATTACTTTCAACTGGCTAAAGTTCACACGTGGGGAAGAACTTTGTTCCACTGACAGTGATTTTTGTAAATCATGAGGACAGGTTCTATTTACCTAACACATGTTTAATACTGCTTCAGCCCTGATGGCTGTAAAGAAGGGAACTAATCTTATGGAAATCTTCCTGGATATTAAATATATCTTTGAATTCCAGTTTAATTTTGTAATAGAGTTCATAGTTAGGCCACTGTATTTTTAATATGTGACTATATTTCCCCAAAGTGGCATTAGTTTTGATGAGTTTAAAGCAAATATTATTGATCAGTAACTTTAAATTAAACTGAGTAGCTAGCTTTAGAATAAAGACAAATGCTTGAAATCAGTGCCAGGTTTTGGTACTAGCCATGTTCCTGTCTCAGGGAAGCCATGTTTCCCATGAGGTAAAAAGCTGATCTTATAAATATTTAATTTAGGGAAGAAGTGCATGGAAGAAGAAATATTTGTTGCAACACACTCCTTGAAAACATTTAAAGTAGGAACATAGAAGAAATAGGAAGAAAGCAAGTATACAAAATTATTTTTAATAAAATTTTCTAATTTCCCAACATAACGAATAGAAAATACATGATTTCCCGTTCTTCTTTTTATAGTTATGCTTTGATCTCTATAGAGACTTGATGCGCTGTACTAGATACTGGGGATTTCAAGCAATATATGTGCCAGCAAAACAGTAGTGCTCCCTTATCTACAGTTTTGCTTTCTGGGGTTCCAGTTACCCATGGTCAACCATGGTCTGAAAATATCAAATGGAAAATTCCAGAAATCAATAATTATAAGCTTTAAATTGCACACTGTTCTGAGCAGCATGAGGAAACCGTATGCTATTCCTCTCTGTCCCGCCAGGGATGTGAATCATCTCTTTGTGTAGTGTCTCCAGACTGCATATGTACCTGTCCCTTAGTCACTTCAGAGCATCTGGATTGTACAGCAGATCAACTGTCTTCGAATCACAGTGCTTGTGGTCAAGTAAGCCTTATTTTACTTAATAATGGCCGCAAAGAACATGCGTAGTGATGCTGGCTATTCGGATACGCCAAAGAGAAGTCTCAAAGTCCTCCCTTTACGTAAAAAGGTGAAATTTCTCGACTTAATAAGGAAAAAAAAATCATATGCTGAGAATGTTAAGATCTATAGTAAAAGTGAATATTCTATTTGTGAAATTGTGAAGAAGAAAAAAATTGATTTGTGTTAGTTTGCTGAGAGACAAGGAGACTATATTCACATTTTTACCGTATATAGTTATAATTATTCTATTTTATCATTAGTCATTGTTGTTAATCTCTTACTGTGTCTAATTTATAAATTAAACTTTATCATAGGTATGTATGTATAGAAAAAAACAGAGTATATAGTGTTCAGTACTATCCACCGGATGTTTTGGAATGCTTTCCCCGTAAGGTGGGGGAGTGGGGAGAGTGGGGTGCTACTACACTCTTATTGAGATTGTGACTTGGCCCAAGATACATCCATCAGAATCAAAACAAGAGAGAATGAATGAAAAGTCTGTGTACATTAACTATTAGCAGCAGTGAGCACTTACTTAACATAACTTAGTAGAGCTGGTATATGTGGTACTAACTAAAAACACAAAATAAAATAAAAATAGGAAATATGAATGGGAGATCTTTATACAGGCACCATATAGAAATTTCTTTATGAAATAATCTGGCTGAATCGTCCCTAAAACCTCTTGACACTGCTTGAAGATGGTATTAAAATGTTTAGGAATATCCTGAAAGAGATATGACAAAGGTAGAGAACATGAGGAATAAACTTTAAGAGAAGCTTCCTAGGAAACTACATTTTACTTAATTAATGAATAATAAAGTATTGTCTGGGGCTGAAAAAGGAGGAAATGGCTAAGAAACATAAGCTTCACCTGTCTTGAAGAATTTCAAGCCTCTACATAAATGCTAGGCAACCATCCCTGAATCTATTCTCCTTAAACCCTAAACCAGTTTTCCATAAGATACAACACCAGCAACTTTCCAGTTCAGAGACACACAACTCTGTTCCTCAGCAACATTTAGCTCATTGGCACCGTTTATGGGACAGGCAGCCTGGTCAGCCAGGCTTGTCAATCTCCACAAAGCTATCTCCAAATGTCTTCATGTTCCACAGACTTCCTTCAACATTGTCGGTTCTCTCTCTTCACACATGGCCTTGGCAATATACTGAAGAAATGGAAACCACAAGGCGAGAACTCCATTAATGCTGAATGCTTACACTCACCCTTCTTGCCTGAGTCACAATGAAGAGGTATCTTTTTCTAGTTCAAAGCTAATTCTTTCTCTTACATTTTTTGAACCCATTCCCTCCCATCCTTCCAAAATCAAAATACCTTGCACCATAGGTTTACTCTCTCCAAAGATTTCAA